>NC_084823.1:43535529-43688690 GCF_958449725.1 Rosa rugosa
AATTGTTTGATGAGGGGAGCTGCGTTTAAGCAGTGGGCGTTAGATAGCGAACCTAATCTTAGATACCCAAGCGTCGGGGTTAACTGCCGGATCAATGGCTGCCGTGGGCTGTGTTAACTAGTCCCTTTACTTTTTCTCGAATGAGAAAAGCTTGACTGCAATGCCGCGTAGCGGTCATTGTCATTATGAGGCGTTGCCTTACCGCTTGGCGGTTGGTCGTAGACCATAGACTCCAAAATCCAAGAGTAACCCCATACCCAAATTCACCTCCAGCCCCCTCCCCCTTTCTTTTCTCTTCTCCACGGACCGGACTCAAATTCCGGCGAAATCACCGCAGCCGGACACCAGTTGGACTCGTCGCCGGCCATCGAAGCTTCCTCTCTTCCTCCTCCTCCATCTCAGGTAAGGATTTTAGGTGATTAGGCTTGGATTGAAGCAAATCGAAGAGGAGAGAAAAACCGAAAATTTTCGATTTCTTGGTTGGGTTTTTGGTTTCCGATGATTTTTCGGCTGGAAACCTTGGTGAATCTTGTTGTTGGAAGAACACTGATCTTGTGGGTATGCTTATTGCAGCTTGAATCGACCGGTAGAGGAGAAATTCGAAGGTGACCAGTAGCTCGCCGGAAATCTTCCCCACAAAATATTTCTCCAACCGGTGCGAATATAATCACCATACCTATTGGCAATGGTGAAAACTGTCACAGTTGACATCCTAGCTTTTGTGTCGTCACCAAAGGCTAGCACAGGTTCCTCAACTGATGATGGGTTTAACAGAGTTGTGAACTTACAGAGAGACACAACCAAATCATCTAGTACATCTTCAAGATGGTGGCATGCTGAAATCTTTGCAATAGCTAAAAATCCATCAATGCATGTTTGATAAACCTCTTTATGTTCTGCATGATCAAATACCACAGAGATGGCAGCAATTGTAGGGCCAGACATTATAGCAAACATATCATGGTCTAGGTAGGCTCTGGAATCAGATACAATGAATGGAGCATTTTTCTTGGATTTGTGCATTAAATCAATCCACCGGCTTGGGGTCATCTCAGGATAACCAGCAACTTGTTCTGGAGTAGTGCGAATCTCATTCTTGCATATTGAGTGATAAAGCTCTGTCAGGAAATCTCGAGGTAGATCACTGCCTCCATTAATGTGTCTATTATTCCGAATGAAATCCTCCTCTGTCATCTTCTTCTTCACCTGAACATTGTGCTGATCTGTATTGAGCATTATGATTGAATATGATAACAGAAGAGCAGCATCCTTGTTTGCTAGAATTAGAAGGTGATTGCTCGTAGTATATCTCTGAGAATGCTTCAAGAACCCTTTGTATCTTTTGTGATTCTCCAGGCAAACGAAACGTCTCCAAGAAAAGGCGGAGTGCAGTATCCAAATTCATATCTTGGAAATCAAAGGTACCAGCAAATTTGTGAAGAACCTGAACACAAAACTTGTCATGATTTCCCAAGAAATCCCCAACAAGATTCTTGTCTAGCCCAGCTGTATACCTGAAAAAGCAGGCCACACTTTGAGGATCAAGTTTATCAGGCAAGAGATGAGTTCCTTGGAGGAACTCCAACCCTATCTTTGGGTCACGGTTAAAATGATCGGCTCCGATCATCAATCATCTCTTTATGTACTTCCTCCGGTGAACAAATGGAACCCAATGATTAGGATCGCTGTAGTTGTCACAAAATTATTCGAAGGTGAACAGTGGCTCGTCGGAATTTTGTGGGGAGGATTGGCTCTAGATTAAATTAAATTGGAATATGGAGTAGAGTAAGAAGGGAAAAAAAAAAAAGCAGAGAAGAACGAAGAAAGAAGGAGAAGAGAGAGAGAGATAGAAAAGCAGAAAAAATAAATAAAAAAATAGAGAAAAATTAGAAAAAAAGAGAGAAAAAAATAAAAAAATGATATTGGGGGTAAAATAGTCATTTTAGACTTGTTTTGGACCTGTTGTGTGAGAATTAGAAAGAATAAGGACTATCCAGTTTAATTTGAAAGGCGAGGGACTAAACAGTTTTTCAGGGAAAAGTTTGAGGAGTAACAAGTATTTAACCCTAATAATAATAATGTTAATACTATTATGAAAAAAAAAATGTTTGTATTTTTTTTTTTAATCGAAAGAGGTCAATCCGATTTTATAATTCAGCAAGCAGTACCAAACGACACACTCTAATGGAGACGATAGTGTAAAGAGTAGACCTGTAAATAGACCGAATTTTGATCCGGACCTGCTCCGGATCCATGGCTATTGGACGGGTTTGGATTGAAAATTTTGATCCGTTGATCCATTAATGATCCGAATCCGTTAACCAATTTATTTAACAGATGAAATACGGATTTAGGTTGATCCGATCCGTTAATGATCCGATCGGTTTTCATAATAATAAAATATTATTTTTATTAATACATTATTTTTAATATATATATATATAATATAAAATTTTCAACGTAGGAGCTCATCTGAATTAAATTGCTTGTTAAATGGCTTTCGAATCCTCATGAGGCCTTGGTGGCCAGCTAATGGGTGTTTATTGCCCCGTGGTGTTCGGGAGGGATTAGTCCGGCTCTGCTGGGATACCCCTCGAAGGGTGGGTGTGTTGCTAACTTTTCTAACGCTAACCTCCCCCAATAAATATATATATATATATATATATATATATATATATATATATATATAAAATATTAAGAATTCTTAATACAAATTTTTTTGCAAAAACCTAAGGGACGGTCTTCGTAAACAGAGTTCATCAGTCCATCACCCAAGAAGCATTAATTATTGATAAAGGCTTTGCAAAAACCTAAGGGACGGTCTTTTTTTAGTTTACTATTGATAAAAGCATTATTGATAAACTTAATATTACTATTTAAAATTTAAAAATATTTAAAATTATAAACGGATCTGATTAGCGGATTGGGTATCCGTTAATCCGGCAGATACGGAATTGGATCGAGCTATCAATGATCTGTCAGGTTAACGGAGCGGGTTAGGATTGAATTTTTTAATTAGGAAATGAATTTGGATTTAAGTCGATCCGCTCAAAATCCGGTCTATTTACAGGTCTAGTAAAGAGTCGTCTTTTAGGACTTATAAAGAGCTTATTCTAGCCAAATAGAAACTGCGCAATCCAGATTACACCCACCTTTTAGGAAATCCATGTACCATTATTCTAACAAAACCTAAATACTCAGAAGTTGTTTAAATAAATGTTTCAACCGAGCACTAGATTTTGCGACCCAAACTAAAATTAAATATTACTAGTAGTCATAGCTTCCTTGAAAGAAGAGGGAAGGATGACTAAACCTAAAATATAACATAAAATAAGGAAAAAGGCCTTATGGGCCTTGTAGACCCAAAACAGCCCAGTCCAGCCTAAGTCCAACATCCAAGATGGAGTCCAACAATCCAAGGCTGTAGAAACCGTAGCAATCAACTGCTTCCTTTCGCAACCACCACTAACGACTATGCTGACCATGCCGTCAGTATTGTTGTCCCAAGCCTCAGGATCAGCACCACCACAAATGGCACATCCACTGCTTGAACTGTCACTAACATCGCTGTACCTACTAGCGTTCAAGCTACCAGCACCATCCATATCAAGGGAAGACATATACAATACCATCATCATTGCAGAGCTCGCCGTTGTCAAATCCACCCAAGAGTCGGGCACACCCAATTTGGTCCCATCGCCCATGACTGCGTTCAAGAACCATACACACCGAGCACTCAAATCTTCGGGCTCCTTCATCCACCATGCAATCCGAGCAACCGAGATCCCATTTCGAACAAAGACATCTCGGTTTATCACCGAGCACAGCACCCGATCAGCACCACCGACCTTGGTTGCAATACCCACATCCGTAGCAGTATTGTCACCGAAACCTGACACCCTCACCAAACCATCGTTACCCAACACAACTAGAAGGAGAATAAGCAGCCTAGAGGCCGCCATGGCCACCATTGACAGGCGAGATATGAGAAGCCGCCGCGAGAAGTTTCTCAAACCCTAGCAGAGCGCTAGGTCAGAAAAAAATTTAGATGTTTATTTTGATTAAACATTTGCAAATGAAGCTCCTCTGTAACTGTATGTTTATAATTCTTAATATACATGTATATGTATTGGAAACTAGGGTGTATATAGCTACTATTTAGTAATATTTGATTTAAGTTTTATTTGATTTCAGTTTTATCGATTTAGGTTACCAAAGGTTCGGTTTACCAAATCTTAAATATTGATCCGTATTCGGTCGGTTCGTTAATTACTAAACCAAATGGCAGTCCTAGTTAGTATCATCTAATTATATAGTGATGAGATTGCAGAAGTTGGAAAGGAGACAATTATTCAACCGATTGGTATTCATGATTACGAGAGCAATGGTAGTAAAGTCGTACCACAACAAGAATCACATAACCAAATACTAGTACCTCTTACTTCTTCACAAGAAACCAAACAGAGAAATCTGGAATTAACTAAAATTAAAATCTTCAACTCTAAGCAGTAAAAGGTTCCGTAATCATACTTTGTTTTTATGACTTTATCCAATCCGCACAATATCCTCTTCCATCAACTACTGTTACTTCCTTACCAAATTTCAATTTTTGGACAATAACCATTTCAAATAATTGAATTCATCGAGAAGAAACAGAACTCCAATCACTAGTCGAAATCAGTAGGAATCTTTCACTTCTGTTCAAATGTAGTCGAAGACCAAAACTTCAGCTTCTCTATCAAAGTTCAACTATGCTGCAATTATTTGTCCAATAAATAAAATCACTATCCTCCTTGGCAATAATCAATCAAACATAGACGTCATACTTCAATTTAACTTCTTTCACCAATTTTCATCTATCAACAACTATATTCTGAAAATCGAAATTTCAATAAGATAATGATTTCAAGAAAATTATCTTCTTCAGTTCTTCCTCAAATTGAGAAATCGCGAACTCTCAGAGATACGAACAGTAGAAAATTAGCGTTTCAAGTACCAAATCCAAATTCTTCACAATTGAATAGAGATTTTATGTAAACACTTCAATCGAGTACTCGTAAAGTAAAACCTAAGCTTCGTTGATAGGAACCAAAGCTATTTTCAACAAATAATTTCACTGAATCTTGAAGAGTTTTGATGATTCTTGATGAAGAAGTACTTATCTGTAACTGAAGTATATCGATCTTGATGCTTTGCTTTGAACAAATAGATGAAGAACAACTGAAATATTAACAAATCCTTGAGTAATTTCGGTCACCGATCGACTTGGCTCTTGATACCATGAAAAGCTTGGGGTGCGTTTGGATGAGAAAATTATGAAATCTGTAGGAATTCACACTATTCTAAATCTTTTATGATCCAGGCACATGTTAGTCGATCTTCAATTAAGAACAGAAGAGAAATACTGAAAATGCAGTAGCTAGCTTGATAGTTCAAGTAGGAGAATCAAAAGGAGACGAGTGGATAACCCAGAATAGCACAAAACAGCGAACGGTTAGTCAAAGTCTCAAAGAACTAGAGAATGTAAGGAAACACGAAGACCCTTTTGACCCCCACACAAGAGGCAAACTAGCCAACTGAAACAACTAGTACGTCATAACCAACTAGCCAGAACCAACAGTAACAGAATCAATATAACCATAACAGAATATTCCGCTTGTTAATATCTAACCAAAATATCCACGAGGATTCCAAAATATCTACAAGAAACTCGATCGCTAATCACCCACGTCATCATAGTTTGCTATAAAAAGCAAAAGTCAAATTTTATTGGGGCAAAAAATTGTACATAATTAGAAAATTTGTGCATCGTCGTACGTACTAAATCCAAGATCTTTACGTACTAAATCCAAAATCCTGATATGAAGCGCTTCAGTGGAAAAAAAAAACGAATAAAAAAATCATCGACAGAAATAAAAATAGAATTTTAAAAGCAAGCTGGACACCTGTGCCATCTTGATGACGGACACGTGTTCTCTTAGAAGCTCCACAAGCTGAAATTTGACTCGCTTTCCACCTGATAGTCTGCCCAGTTGATACTGTCCAAGTAATGACGAGGCGGAGAGAGCAGTGGACCCTCCGCCATGCTAGTCAGCAATCTGGGCATGTCGAAGAGCGCCTCTTCATCCTCGTAGAAGCCGTCGTTCTTCTTCTCATTCTCGTGTTCCCTCTCCTCGTCCTCGTAGAAGCCATCATTCTTCTTCTCGCTGTCCATCTCAATTTTCACATTCTCATGTTCCATCTCGTTGTCGTCGCAGCTGCTTGAGACGCCGCCGAATTCCTCAGGCCGAAATGTCTCAGCAGCCTCGGCGGCGGACCTGCGAATGTCGAGCTGGTCTTTGGAAGCCGGAACGGGCAACCGCCACGCCGAATCAGCGAAATTGAGGCATGCCTGCTTCCCCCTAAGGGCCAATGCCGCCACATCGTGCGCCCGAGCGGCCATCTCAACAGTTGGGTACGTCCCCAGCCAAATTCTGGTCTTTTTGTTCGGCTCCCTGACCTCGCACACCCACTTGTTATTGTTCCTGCGCCTCACGCCGCGGTAGACCGGGTGGCGAGTCTCCTTGAACACTCGCCTACCGGCTCGCTTCTTCGGCCTGCTCGAAGCAAGTATCACCGCTCCGTCGGAATGAGGTGAACGGATAGTCGTGATGCTCGTGTCAGATAAGGAAGACGACTCGGGCTTGTCGATGGAGGAGACTGATTCGAGGCTTTTCTGGTTGGAGTCTGAGAGCTGGTAACTGGAGTTCATCTGAGGTAGAGCTGGTTTGGTTTTCTTCGCTGAGAGTAGGGATAGTGTGAGTTTGGTTTTCTTTGTTGAGTACACTGGTTTCAGGAAAGGGCTTATATACATTTTGATGTGGGACCCGTGCTTATGGACGACTGTACACGACAACACGCAGTGTGAGCGAGGGCCAGGTGGCGGTAATGAGTTGCGTAATTGCTGAAATATCTGGGTTTCATTTTGAAATTGATAGGACTGTGGTGGAAACGGACCCGCCAGTTGGCAGGTGTTACTAAACTAAGTAATGAATGTGTTTTTGCACGTGAATTCCTTTACTGAAAGGATTATACTTCGCTGACCAGCTTTGGCTGACCATATCCACTAACTGGATGACATGTGTCTTTCTAAGCCAATTAAGCCTTCCTCACGCGCTCCCAGTCGCGATGTTGAGCCGCGCGACGTCGAACCCGTTTGTGGCGCTGTGCTTCAAAATCCGTTCTCCCGGGTGACGGCATCGACCTCAATGGAAGTGGAGGAACCGTAGTACTGCTGTGAAGCAGGGAATAGTACTCTGAAGGAGGATTTGCCGTTGTCGGAGACGTGCCGTTTCCGGAGACAAGTATGGAGGGATCTCGATCCGTGGCGTAGGCTTTGATTGAGAGGGTGGGGAAGGCGGTGGTGGTGACTGGAAACCGACGATGGGGAGTGGAGAAGGGGTTGAGGATCAGGAGGAATGAGGTTGAGGATGGTCAAGTTGGTCGCCGATAGAGACTGGAGAAGAGGGAGACGGAGTACAGGAAGAGGAAGGAGGAGAACAGAAAGAGAGGCAAAAAAAAAAAAGACACGTGTTGGATTGGGAGTGTGACACGCAGGGGTTGGTTAGGAAGGGCTGACCAGCCCTGGTCAGCCAAGTATTGTCCTTACTGAAATTATCACGTTTGGTGTTTGGTTGCGAGTGAACATTGTGTAATGTGGCTTGCACGTGACATGTGTTTGACACACGATACTATTTGTAGTGGTATAAGTCGTGTTGGGTTTGGTTGTGATATTTGAACACTGTGTGATGTGGCTGCCACGTGACACGTGTTTGACACGTGATACTATTATTAGTGTAAGTGCTGTGATCTGAAAAGAATTTGATTAAAAGATCCACATTTAGTGATCCAGATAATATTTTCTCACTATATTTCTTTTCTATCAATTCAGCAATAGAGAGAGAGAGTGCGCGTGCAAGATGAACTAATTTATTTTTCTTTTTTAAATTGAGTGAGATGATCATCTCAATTTGCAGTTGTGGGGTTGAATTCATCCCCATCCCTAACCCATATCTATTCCTTTTTGCCTCCTTAGTTGTCACCAGTCCGTCTCCAATCTCGCCAAGACCTTCTAACGCTCCATGGTGGTTTGAGGATCTTCTAGTTTTAGGTCTCAATTTGGTTAAAATATATGCTGGTGACATCCATTGTTTCTCAAATATTTGATCACGGTACTATAAGTGGATTCCTCTGTTATTACCAGAAATTGAAGTTTTATTGCAGAAACAGACATTAATATGCTATACATTATTGATCAAAGCTCTGTTTTTTTTTTTTGGATTCTTCGTGTTGTTCAGAATATGAAGATAAACAAAACATTACTACAAATATTGGTTATAAAGACACTGGAAAAGAGTCCTCTAATACATTTAAGGATTTTAAAAGAAATAGTCATTTATCCAGCAGTCATTGTAAGTCATATACAAGGACACTGGAAAAGTGTTCTCTTTTCCCTACTAGGACACTTAAACTGTGTCCCTAAAATCCAAAATAAGTGTCCTCAAAACCAATAGTGGACACCTAAAATGTGTTCTTATGTCAAGAAAAATGTATCCTCTTTACCTTACTAGTACACAATTTGTGTCCTGAAAATGGAAAAAGAAGAGTCATCATTTGCCTACAAGGACACATAAACTGTGTGCTTAAATGTTTAAAACCATCCAAATATATATATATATATATATATATATATCTCGCAAGCATTCTTAAAAGCGCCAAAACGAATATATTAGTCACCACTCACCAACATACACTATCACAATATGTATACAAATTAAGATCCGATCTAAGGAGAATCAACTACAAAATAAAATTAAAAAAGTACCATAACTACTATACTAATTTTCTCATTAATTATGTTCTATTAATCTTGAATAGATCCATAGCTGCATGGACTCCAATGATTTGTCCTTGTCAAAATAAGAACCTATACAAACAAGTCAATAAACATAAATTGATATAATTGATACAAGGTTTGAATTGGGACACTTATAGGGTAAACCAGTAAGCCATAATCAAAATTACAAACATTCCTTACTTTATCTGTTATAAAATCTTTAAGTAGAGCTTGTGTTCTGCCAAAAAAAACAACAATCAAATAGATTAAAAGAGCTTATTTCTTTTTGGATTAAATACTGTTTACTCCCTATATTTATAGGGTTTCATCGTTTCAGTCCCTGACCTTCGAATTTCACCTAAAAAAGTCCCTGAACTCTCAATTTCCTCCCAATTGGTCCCTGCCGTCAAAATTTTCTGTTAAAGTTGCCGAAAATATCTATTATGCCCTCACTTTGTTTTTTTAAATTTTTTTTCTCTCTCTCTCTTTTATTTCTTTTTTTCATTTCACCTCTTGAAAGTCTGTGGATTGGAACCATCTTGATGAGGAGATGAACAGAAGGAGGCGAGAGAGCCAGAAGAAGAAGAAGAGGTAAAAAGAAAAAAGAAAAAAAAAAAGAAAAAAGAGGAAGAGAAATATTTTTTTTTAAGTAAATGAGGGTATACTGGACTTTTTAGGGGAAGATAACGGAGTTTTTGACGGATGTTTGACGACAGGGACCAATTGGGAGTTCAGGGACTTTTTAGGTGAAATTCGAAGGTCAGGGACTGAAACGATGAAACCCTATAAGTATAGGGAGTAAACAGTATTTAACCATTTCTTTTTTCTTTTACTACCTTCTTTATGTAGTCATAAACACTATAAAAAATATCAATATATCAAAATATAATCAAGGAAATCAACTCATACCGTATTATGGCAAACCCAATCTTCAAAACTTTACAAGTCTAGCTTGTATAAGAATGAAGACTAGCGTCTTTGACCTGACTGTGATCACAAGATTACATAGAAATATTACTTTCATATTCAGTACAGTGTAATAACATAAATACAAGAAAACAGTTCGAATTGTAGCATGTATTAAATGGTTTGCATCTATATAAAAGGAGCTAAATATATCAAACTTCAGGAACTATGCAAGATAAACGAGGATAGTTGCCGTTGTTGAGTGGCCTTGGTTTGCACGTATCAAAAGTTCCTCATTTTCTTCCAAGAGGCTAAAACGCTGCTTATTATCCTTTCTAACAGCCTGCAAAGAAGGTTCGAATAATAAAATCTCCACTTTAGGCAGTTCATCTAAACAACAAATGACTACTAAAGACTACTCGCTTCCAATCATTAAGTTTAGAGAAAGTTAAGACTAACCTCCTTAATCTCATCAACAATATGTGAGCTCAAGGGAATATTAGCAAATGTCTTCAAGTTTAGCTCTAAAAGATCATGAACCTTCACAAATCCATCACTCCGCATATCCAAATTCAACTCAGAAGCCATATGGCGCAATATACGTGTCCTACAAATACAAAGAATAGTGTAAAATATATAAAAAAAAACCTATGCCAGTCAGGTGCATTACCCTTCCGATACACATTATCTATGCATCTACAATGTAACACATTTCCAGATGAATATTCCTATATTCCCATGGTTTTTTCCAAGACCACATAAAAGAATTGAATTCGCACAAATTGACTACTAGAAATATTTAATGTTAGGTCCATTTAACTTAACAGACCTCCATACTGTTTCATGCACATCCAATACCTCAATTCATAATTAAAAAATACAAAACAAATAAGGAAGGAACATGAGAATGTCATAGCGCTTACAATAATATATCAAGTGCATCAACTCTATCTTTACCAGAGCCGCCGCCGCCACGACAGCCCCTTCCTCTGCCACGACCTCTTGATCTCTCTCCCTCATCTTTCACCTCCCATCCTCCTCCTCTACCACCACCAATTCCAAACAAAGCGCACAACAATCACAAAGTCAATTATATACAAGCACACGATCCCTCTACCCAAAAATAAGAAAGAGTAAACTTTTGCATTTGCTTGTACAAAAGCGCCGAAATTGAACCCAGAAACTAGCAAATTGAACAGTGACGAAGAGAAACTAAAACTGCAATGGAAATTAACAGGGATCTAATTATTGTTCCTGCAAGATAACAAAGTCGAACCTTAGAGATAGTAAGGGTTGGACTCCATTTTTCTTTGAGGATATCAAGACAAATGCTTCCATTGCTATTGATATTCGGGTAGAAGACCTTAGTCCTAAATGCAACCTGAAAATTGAAACACCGTCATCTTTCCGACCAAAGAAAAAAGAAACCATACACTTATAAACACAAGGATCAAAGGTTCACTACGCTGATATTTGAATCAGACAACATGCATCAGACAACTGTGCACATTTTATTTGTCGTCTGAAAAATTCAGACGACAACAAGAATTATTCTATTGTATATGATTCAATCATACAATAGTTATTGTGAAATAGGTGTGATGTTGTCCTCTTTTCTTAAAGGGACAACAGATTTTCAGATTGTTGTTGTCCAAATAGATAGTTTCAGACAACATAATAACTGTGTTGACACCCAAATTTCCACAAGTTCAAATTTAACGAGTGACAAGCAAAGAGGGCGAGTCATCAGCCTTGTGACCTAATTGGGCCTTCAAGCAAGCCCACTTCATGTCAAAAGGAGGCCCTCTAGTTAGCAATAGATACGACAAGCCCGAATTCTCAAATGACTAACATGTATTTTTAAAGAAGTTGACACGCTTATTTACCATGCGATACGCGTAGACCCAAGCTACGTTTGGGGCTTATACGAAGGGATGTGGTGTGGAAGGTAACGGATTCTGTGAGGCCTATTATTAAGATAAGGCCCATTGACAATTTTGGGCTTGGGGACCAAAATTCATGCTTGACGGGTTAAAATCTTAACAAGGGCTAGTAGAGAGATGAGAGCAGGTCCATCAAAAAAACATGAAGCCCACTAGAGTTATTTCCTTACCCAAAGTCCATTACAACAGCCTCTAGCCCAAAACCCGTTGAAACCATCTTCTTCCCCAAACTAGAAATATTGTTCTATCAAAGTTTCTGCTGGGATTAGTGCTTTACCATTTCTAGCAAGAACCCAAAATCTATGGGGAGCTTTCTGATTCATATACCCAGTAATCCTGCTTCAATTTCCAATAGCCCTCAAACTTTGTGATCACAATTCACAATATCAGAAAATAAGGGATTAGAATCCCTCGAAGATCACAGCAGCACATAATATGGGATTGTCACCGTCCTATACCTATACCACCGACCTTCACCCTCAGAGCCAGAACGAGCTTTCACTCTTTTGGTTTCATGGAGAAAACAAAAGCTGAAAGCTTTAGGATTATCCCACCAAAACTGAGAATACCCCTTCAAAACCCCCAGTTCTTAGCACGAATCTTCCCCGCCTATCTCCCCTATAAAAGTCGGGTTCATTGCCGTTGGAAACTAGACCACAACAACCCAAAACATCAAGTAAGAGATCAAGAGTCATCTTTGAATCCCTAGCCATCAATTCCCCCAATCAACCTTAACCCAAAACCCACAACCATGCCATTGCTGGAACTCTCCCTCTTTGCTAAACTCCCAGGCATCTAGCTCCCACACCATATCCACTTATAAGCTCTGTTTTTGTGAAATTAACTCTAATTGCTGCTGTTATCATCTAGCTGGTCACAACAAAGTCGTTCTCAGGTCTAACCTTTAATCAATTTTGGGCCTAATCTCACTTAATCAAGAAGGTCTTGCTATCAAAAGTCCAAAACACAAAATCACCCTCACAAACTGTTGATTTTATTTCATTGTTATTCAGACAATGGTTGAAATTTGATGTCGTCTGAATAAATTTATTCAGACAACTCTTTTTACATTGCTATTGTGCAATTTATTATCTGACAGTCACTATATTTTGATGTTGTCTGATATTTTATGTTCAGACAACATCTTTTCTTGTTTGTTGTGTGACATTGTTACATACAATTGTTCACAGACAACATCTTTTCTTGTCTGTTGTGTGACAATATTATTACGTACAATTGTTCTTTAATTTATGTTGTCTGTTTTTAGGGTTAAAATTTAGTCTGCCATTGCCCGCCCATTTTTTGGCCAAAATTTAAACTTCCCCCTTTCACAAAACCCATGGTTTTAATTTGGAAAGGAAAAAAGGTTCCCCTTCAAAAAAAAGAAACACTCTGAGAGTTCCCCATCTCTCTCCTCCGCCTCTGCAACAATCAGAGACCGGCCTTTGGCCTTATTTTCGACACCGCCACCACCAAGCGACGACGCATAATGCTGATCAGAGTCCTCAATCTCTTCCCCGACTCAGATGCCAACATCGTTTTCGGTGGAGATTCGTCCCCCGTCGTTGATGGGTAATAGTTTAGGCCATGTGTGATTGTGACTGACTAAGTTGTTTCATTGGTGAAATTTGGGACTTTTGTGTATTTTCAGATCAATCTATGAAACTGTGTAGGTTGGAATTATGGGTTTGACAATTGGAAACCTTTTAAGTTTCTTCTGGGTCCTAGTCTAGTATATTTGATTTATGTCTTGACAACCCAGGTAATTCATTTTCTCATAAATGGGTACTGTTTTCTATCCCAATTTCTTTCTAATTGCTTGCTTGCCATTGTTTTTGAGTAACTTAACCCTCAGTTTTTTTTTTTTCCTATATCCTTGAAAGTTAGAATCTTTATTCACTACATTCTAATATGTATTCAAGACTTTGTGTAAGATGTATGAAATTGATTGTTCTGATGCAATCATTAATCAAAAGGTATATAATGAATCAGCACACATATACATACCCATTGCATAAAGAAATATACATATATATACGTACACCTATGTAGTGATAGTATATATTTGCTTATTTTACCTTAAAGTTTACAGTAAGCTAAGTAAGTTGGACTAATTTTGTCTCAGGATACAACTGAAACCAAACGGAAAAATCCAAGACGGACCTTTAAATCAGAGAAGGAGTTTATAGAGTTCACTTTGAAGTATCAACAAGTTATTGCAAAGAGAGATGGAGGTATTTGAAATGATTTTATTAATGTTTACATGCAAAATCTATTGCAGATGTATTGATCTTTACACATTTAGATATGAGCTATTGCGGAGGGAACGGAGGGAAAAAAAACTTTGTTGTTAGTAACAGTAAATATTAAATGATTGGCTTATAGTAATTTAGTATAATAGATTTAGTAGTTGCTGCAGAAATGGACTACTTATAGTGATGCACTATCCTGTGCCGCAATTTTTCATGAAAAAGTAATAAAATGTATGATGGGCTTTAACTACAGTCTACCATAGGGTGTGAGTTATGATACGTGTAAACATCTGTGGTAGCTTAGAAGGAGTTAAGTACGTCCTGTTATCAGTGAGCAGAATGTGTGTTCATACTGCACAAGCATGTATTTGAAGTATTATTTTAACATTCTTCCCCTGAAGAAAGATATATGAATCTGGCCAAGTAGATGTGGACCATTTCAGTGGTTTCAGTTTTATTATTTATCATACTCTTAATGCATGTTTAAATGTGAGCGTTTGCTTCCTAGGGACTACTAAAATCTCTGCAGATTTCATTTATAGCGCAAAACTTCTGATAGATATAAATTTCACAAGTAACACATGTTCTTTTGGTTATTGCAGTTGGTTTTGCCTATCTTGGCCTTTTTGGTGAGCAGTTTCCTAAAACAATAGAATTTCTTAGCCCTGTGCACAGGCAAGCGAACCATCCTTCTCTGCTTTTCTATCTTTTTTTTTTTTTTTTTTTGTGAATTGGATTTTCATCTAGCTCATCGCTTACTTAGTGGCTAGTGGAGTCCCTAGAATATTCAAGATTGCTACTTACTTTACAAGTTTTACTATGCATATAAGTAGCGCGCACAAGTCCTTATTCATTTTTCACATCATCACTTGCTAGCTATCTTCTCACAAATCACAATAACCAAAGATATCTAAACAGTGAAACTAAGCAAGTGTTATAGAGTGAATAGAACAATAGTTAGGTATGCCTAAGGAGTCGGTTTCTCGGATGCTCACTCAAGCAAAGCCATTTGCGGCTGTGAGTCTGATGCAATTTTGGGTTTGCAGGAATGTCCATAATTACAAAGTTTTCTCTAAACCATGGGATGAGCCAACATGGATTAGTTGTTTGTAGGCATACTGTTGCCTTTGTTTTTATAACTATATATAGTCATTATCTCTGCTCTCCTCTCCTTAATTTCTCTTTGTTTATGTCTTATATTTTTTTTATATTGCATTTGACATGTTGAGATGATAAGAAGGAAGCACTATTGTAATGAAGAGATTCCAAAATCATGTAATTTCGATTAGGTTCCTATTGTAAGTGTAGATGGGTACTCTTTTTGGCATTGTTTTCAAAAGCCTCTAGTTATATTTATGTGCTGCCAGCTTATCTTACAATTAAAGTTATGTTTCGTATATGTTGACTATGCTAAGAAGAATATAAGATGTCGGAGGAATGATGGAAGGGAACATTCCAGCCACAAGATTTGTACACATTTATGGACAAGTACATGTTTTTGGCTTCAATGTATATGTAGGCAGGGTATTTATTACTGTGTTGTTGTTATAATACTGCTAATGGAATATTGTAGATCGTGTTGGAATCAATGGAAACCTTTTGGTATCAATATTGGATGTGTTTGTGGATGTGTTGATTGATAGGTTTTTGTCAGATGCAATATTCTGAATGTATGCCTTATTATCCAATCTCAGACAATGCAATTTCACTAGAAAATCATTGCTTGACAATTGAGCACAAAAAAAAATCAAATGAAAAAACTGCTGTTTGTACAACATAACAACAATATCTCTTAAACAAGTTTAATTGCCTAACATTGTAAAACTCAATGACAGAGCTACACATTCTGTTATATGAAACAAAGGAAAACAGCAGAGAGTACAAAGAGAACTATTGTCTCACTTCATTAACCAATACATCATATTAGGAAACCATGGTTGGAAATAGACTTCAATGACTACAAAACCTAGAAAGCTGTTGTTTGACTAGACAACAGACAAGAGTTTACTATGAGAAAAATAGAGTGTGAAACTTTAACAGACAATGCTACACTACAAGTTATGTTGTCTTAATGACCTCAGAAGTTCGTATTCTTTAGATTCTGCTGACTTAATTCACTTTGGACAATAGCTACTTTAAGTTGTCTATTGTCTTTTCTGGTGTTCAGACAACATGTTTTTTTTTTTTTTTGTTAGCTCTTGCTCTTGTCCAAATTTTCTTCAGACGACAGAATCTTGTTGTTGTCTGATACCCCCGATCAGACAGCACTCACTTAGTCGACAACAAAGAGGGTCATCAGACGACAATGAAAAACTGTCGTCTGATCGTATTATTGGCGTAGGTTGCAAATTAGACAAGTTACCTTAGGTGGTTTGAAAGGATAGTCAGGAGGGAAATGAATGGTAACAAGGAATACACCTCCTGCATATGGGCTATCAGGGGGTCCCATAGTCGTTGCTTGCCAATGAAACATGTCCTCAGCCACAAGACCTAATAAATATTAACCATAAGTTCACTGAAATATCCATCTGGGTATATAACAAATCAAAAATTACAACCAACATCTACACTAAAACCGTCACTTTATAAAATTTAGCTTAATGAGTACGCTACGAACACCGAAATTTAGTTTCTAAATAATAAATCTTTGAGGAGAAATTTTCAGCTACCGTCCCCAAACTATGCTGCCAAGGCCAATTTGATACCCGAACTCTCAAAAGTATCAATGTGATACCCAAAGACGTATTTTGACAACAACGTGATACTTCCGTCAAAAATCTCTAACGGCGCCTTCTGTTTGCTGACGTGGCAAGCACGTGGGTCCCATGTGATATTTTTATCAAGGATAAAATTGTCTTTCTCTACTAATTAATTTTAAAAAATAAAAATAAAACAGATCTCTCTCTCTCTCTTTCCATTTCCCGATCTGATCCTCTCTCCTTTCTATCACAATTGGTTATTTTCTGGGAATGGATTTGTGGGTTTATGAAGAACAGCCGAAATGGAGAAATTTTTTTTGATGAAAAGTGTTTGTGGCTTATGAAGTGGATTCCGATGGCAAAGCGGCGACGCCGTTTGATCGGCTATCAGCTATGGCTCTGTGGGGGTGGTTCGGCTGCGGAGAGGGGAATTGGAGGGGCAGTTCGACAGGCGGAGCAGGGTAAGGAGGCAGAGGATCGAGAGCGTTGGCGACAACGAAGAGGAGGAGGGGATCGAGGCGGTGAGGGAGAAGGAAGAGGTGGAGGAGGAGCCCTCACATGGTTTCGAGATCGAAGTCCGGATGTGGTTCTTCTGCTTTTGCTTGAGGTGTTTGATTTGCAACTTTTGCTTGAGGTGTTTGATTTGCAGGGATGAGAGGTTCTGTGATTTTCGCCATTGTTGTTGAGGCAGTGGAGCTCGCTCTTTAGCTTCAACTCTTCACTCAAATCGAGCAATTGACAGTGTATGGGAGAAGCCAAAGGTACCAAGTACCAGCTGCCAAGTCTTTTTCTTGGTCTAATTGTGCTCAATTGCTATCTGGGTTGGTTTTTCTTTTTCGGTTTATGCTAGGTTTGTTTTTAGTTCTTATATACATGAATTCATAGTTATATGTTGCTTTGGCCTTGTGATTGTGATTTTGATCGGAGTTCCTAGTATATGTTGTTACTGACATGACGTCGGCGGTGGAGGAGGAGGACGCTGAGGCTGTGGCAGCGGAGGAGGGGGTTTGATGAACGGAGGTGCTATCAGCGAATGGGTAACAGTCTCTGCGAAGAAAGAAGATGGTTGGTGGAGCTAAGGTTCGCCGGAATTTGGTGTGCAGCGAACCGGTTTCCCAAATTTGATTTTTTTTTTTTTTTTAATCATGTCACCCAACTTTCGTTTTGGGTCCATCCGCCGGGAGTTGAGTACGAAGAACATGGATTTGTAGCAGGAATTGAAGAGGATGATGGCAGCTTGGTGATGGTTTGGGCGGAGGAGAAGGAGATGAGAGAGAGGAGGAGGAGAGAGAAGAAGAAGAGGACTGCGGTTGAAGAAGAAGCAGAAGCCATTTTTCTTTGATTCTTGGGTGGAGGAGAAGGAGCGGAGCTTGCGGCGGTTTGGCTAGAACAAAATCCCAGAACAACAAGAACAAGAAGAAAAAAAAAGAAAAAAAAAATGAATTAACAAAAAAAAGGGTAAATTGGTCATTTCACTTTTTTGGGGAGCCCACGTGCTTGCCACGTCAGCAAACAGACGGCGCCGTTAGAGATTTTTGACGAAAGTATCACGTTGATGTCAAAATACGTCTTTGGGTATCACATTGATACTTTTGAGAGTTCGGGTATCAAATTGGCCTTGGCAGCATAGTTTGGGGACGGTAGCTGAAATTTTCTCATCTTTGAGCGTACCGGCGCTGCAAGAAGTGGGAAGATCCTTTTGCAAATCCTTAAGCTCCTTCAAGATGCATTTGGAAGCCATGATGACGAAACTGAACTTATTGTTCTTTTACTTTAGCAGGAGTCTAATTATTGTTCCTGCAGGAAAAACATACCTTCCCAATTGAGTGTGCGCGACTCACGACTCGTCTTTCCGTGGTCGCAGGACTGGTGGCACTGGAGCTCCTCAATCGTGGAGGTATCTAGAGGCGGCAGCAACGGTTTTGTGCTTGGCTTCTGCGGAAGAGTAGACGAAAACAAAAACTAAACCCCTATGATCTCATCCACATAATTAAGGATTATGAATCTCATCCACAGAAAGCTATAAAATAAAGAGGACAGAGAGATTTCATGAAAACTGAAGCATCAACAATAATTAAGTTGTTTTATGTTGGTCACTGAGATTCACCATACTTGCTCAATCTATTTTCAAATTTTGGAGTATATGCCCAAATGCAAATTTTCCCTTTCTAACACAAATCAAATGAGATACAACTTGGCCAATTTGTTTCGACTGCATAGAGAGTTTTGAGGAGGAGGAGGAGAAGCAACTATGGTATCCAATTCTTCCAGTGTAGGTTTTCCTCAGTGGAAATAAACTCTTCCAGAACCATAAAAGTTCTTATTTCTCTATCGATTGTCAATTTCTACTTCTCAGACTATTGGGTTCTATTTTATTCTATTGCAAGGGACGTACCAAATTGATTTACTAGTAAATGCCAAGCAGTATCCTCACTCCTCAACAAGAATCAAATTCCTTTATACAATAACTTCAAATATCTAAGAACATTTCCTATCCGAATTTTACTTCAGACAAGAAAAAAATTGAAACCTGTTTAGTAACCTAAAGAAAAATCACACACACCACAAAATCCATAACCCTCAAAATCTGAAACCTGAAATCTGAAATCTGAAATTTGAAATCTGAAATCTGAAATCTGAAAAATCCCAAATCTTCAAACTCAGAAAACTCAAAGCTTTACCTTTAGTTGCGACTTCGGGACCTTCATCGGGGTCTTCACTGGTGCTGAGCTCCGTTGACCGCGTCATCGTCGAACCCAAACGCCAGCAGTGAGGAGGACTAAGGAGATGACGAGGTTCGGCGGGGACTGATATCAGGCGTCGCCGGTGGAATCACTCCGGCGCTGTTAATGGTTTTGGGTGAAAAGAGACTCATCAGAGTGGAGAACCAGAGACTTTGGTTGTATCGAAGTGGAAAATCTACAGTGCGTTTGAGGCTTTCTACTTCGATTTCTGATTGTTTTTGGGAAGAGATCGATCTGAGCCGTTGCTTTTCATTTAAAGCAATGGACGGCTGTGCTTGACCCATCCGCAACTTAACTATAGCAAGGACGTCCTCTTTGGAACCTTGCTGTATATATATATATATATATATATATAGTGTACTTCTAATTAGCCAAGATAAGTCTCGGATCCTGAATCCGCCACTGCATCAACTACTGATACTTCTTTACCAAATTTCAATTTTTGGACAATAACCATTTCAAATAGCAGTAGCAGCAAATAATTGAGTTCCATCTAGTATAAACCGAACTCCAATCACCCATCGAAATCAGTATTGCCAATCCATATCTTTCACTTTTGTTCAAATGTAGTCAAAGACCAAAACTATGCTGCAATTATTTGTCCAAGAAATCACTATCCTGCTTGGCAATAATCAATCAAACATAGACGTCATACTATTACTACAATTTAACTTCTTTCACCAATTTTCATCTATTAACAACCATATTCTGAAAAGTGAAATTTCAATAAGATAATGATATCAAGAAAATTATCTTCTTCAGTTCTTTCACAAATTGAGAAATCGCGAACTCAAATAGAAGAAAATTAGGATTTCAAGTACCAAATCCAAATTCTTGACAATTGAACAGAGACTGTATGCAAACACTTCAATCGAGTACTTGTAAAGTAAAACCTAAGTTTCGTTGATAGGAACCACAGCTATTTGCAACAAATATCACTAAATCTTTAAGAGTTTTGATGAAGATGTACTTATCTGTAACTGACATCGATCTTGATGCTTTGCTTTGAACAAATTGATGAAGAACAGCTGAAATATTAACAACTCCTTGAGTAATTTCGGTCACCAATCGACCTGGCTCTTGATACCATGAAAGCTTGAAGAAGAAAAACAAGAAAACTGAGAGAGAACTTGTATCAGAAAATGTAGGCTCTGATACATACACGTAAATGTACGTAGACCTGCAGCTATATATAACAAGTACTAGAGTAGCAGGATGATATCACATGGTGTGTAATCAAACTTTTACTCTTAACACTATTCTAAATCTTTTATGATACAGTCACATGTTAGTCGATCTTTAATTAAGAACAAGGTTCTAAAAAACGCTAGGCGCTAGTCGGGCGGTAGTCCGGGGACTTGGCGGTTTTCTTTTTTTATTAATTTTATTTTTACAAACATATAATTATATAAATAAATAAGTGTTAATTAATGTGTGTGTGTGTTTTTTTTCCTTTAAAAATTTTCCTTTTTTCTTTTGGTCTTAATCGTCTCCACTATCTCTCCCCACCAAATCAATAAAAAAAAAAAAAAAAAAAAAAAAAAAAAAAAAAAAAGGATCAAAGGATTTCACTCCTACCCTCATGGTGACTCGAACCCATGACCTGGATCTTAGGTACTGAGTGCTCTAACCACTGAGCTAACACCAAGAAACGTCAGATAGTTCTTCTCCTCTTATATACTATAACATAATATATTTTTTTATTCTTTGTATTTGAAACCAACATGATCTTCATCCAACTAGTGTTGACCTTATCTCCAAACTCCAAAGCATATTTAAACTATTTAGATAAACATAAAAAGAAAAAACCAAACCACTTTAGCCTGGGCTCTTCGCTTCCGATGAGATTCAATCAAACCCACCACCATCAAGCTCAAGCTCTAATATCTCTCTCTCTCTCTCTCTCGCATTGGTTGATCAAGACAGTACCTTTCTTATTCATTGCTTCTTCAATTTTATTTTCTGAGTTTTGGCCTACCATGCCTGTCACGCCCCAAATTTTGAATAAATAAATTCAAAACCGAGATGCGATAACTTAACAAGCACAAGAAAAACACATAGAAAATTTTTCATTTAAATTAAGCAACTAAACAAACTGAGCTCACAATGTCAATACCGACTTGTTCTTTAGAGTCACATATTATATTACAGATAGTTTACAAATTAAACTGAATGAAAATTTAATAAGTAAACACACCCACCACAACTCACTACACAGCGGAAGACTTATAACTAAGAGTACCCTTCGACGTCCACGCTACCAAACGTACACCTCAGCTTTGACGACGATTAATCGATATTCTAACCTGCTGTACATACATGTACATTTGCAAGCATAATTAGCTCTAATGGGCTACGCTCATTCTACCGCCAAAGGTACTAATTCCAACCAAAGGAATGACATGCAGACACACCGCTAGGCGGGCTACAGCCCCAACGTCGGACCACCTCCAGATCGCCGCTAACGCGCCGCCACGCGCCGCGCCAAGATGGCATCAGAAGCTTCTGAAACTGGGAACTGAGGCATATCAGTCCCACATCGAAAACATAGAGAAGATCAACCTCTTCCTCACCTATAAAAGGTCCTCTCCTCTCTCCTCATTAAGGACGCATTCAATACTTACCTACTGTTACTTTGTCAACATAAATACATTGACTAACTTAGGCATCGGAGAGTTGAAGACCGCCCAACGCGGTCTCCCTCTGACGCCCTTTGTATTTTACTTGACAGGTAGCGGAGGCCTTGAGAACGTCACAAGTATAGATCCGCCCACCGGATCAGCGTTAACAAAGGTTCAGCTACCGCCGAACTTTTAGACATTAACACCTGCACAATAAACCCTACACCATGGAATAGTGCACCGGGTTGAAACAACAAACCCAGTAAGCTTTTGCAAGCTCGTGTGAGTAAACTCAATTAAAATGACTCACGTCACGCATGCTTATAATTTCTCAACTTGTGAGATAAATTAAAGCAACAACATTTAACTCCATAAAACACAACCAAACATACAATCACACTAGGTAAAAATTAGTAATCCCTGCATAGAAAATTAGTTCAGGAGATCACCTAAAATCACACAATTCAAATCATAGCAACTCCTGCATATAGTTTAGTTCAAGAAATTACATTAAAACAAACAATTCAAAAGGCAGTAATCCTAGCATATAACTTAGTTCAGGAGATTACATTAAAATCAAATAATAGAAATGAAGAATGAACATAAATAAGGAAGTCAAACAACTCACATGAATAACGAGGAAAACCTTTCAACTCAAAGAAAATAACTCACACCAAAATCACGAGGAATCCACCGATTCAATTTAAGGAAGCAACACACACCAATCCCGAAGAAAACCTTTCAACTCAAAGAAAAGAAACACACACCATGATTCCTTAAAAACCAACATTCTTTTCTCAAAAGAAACAACACATGTCACCCCGTGACAAAATCATAAGAAATGTTAACCTAACAAATCAATATGAAAATCCGGTCCAACCTGGACACGTTGGCAGACAGACTAGAGCTCTAACTGAATATATCGTAACCTGTCACCTCGGCCGAGGTTTAGCCTTACGATAATAATTGCCTGAGGTCACAACTGCGACCCCGGATCCTTAGGTCAACCTGACCCTTAGATCAAAACATTTAAACGAGTCTCACTGGACCCAAAACCTTATTCAAATCACCAAAAGGAGAAATCACAACCTGTGACTCCCACATCTTCAAACACTTTTCAAAACAATAGAAATACTATTTCCCACAACATATTGTTTCCCGAAAAGTCATACCCCAAAACAATATATGAACTGACTCACAAATATTGTTTGCATCACACAATTCTACCAATACATATAGGTTTCCGACATAAGTAAATGTTCAATTCAATAATCTACATATCACAATGCCACACCATCCAGATATATATTCCACATAAATATATATATACATAGTCGTCCTCTCAGGAATGACTACTAATACCAACTATAGTTCATACGTATTAAAACCAAGAAATTCATTTTTATACTTAAATTCATTTTCTTACCTCTGAGCTGTAGCCCTATGAAACGTAGTCGATCGAGCTCATATTATTTCAAACAAATTTTTATTTTCGAAAACGATTTACAATTATCAATCAATTCCGACATTAAATAACTCGGTTCGTAAATGAACCACGTGAGATTTACTCACCTCTAAATCCTGCTGCGTCTTCATACGCCATACGAGATACACAAGTGTAACAATCCGTCTAAACAACTTCGTCAAACACTGTTTGAACCTAAATTTGGCAAGGCCTACGTGAACAAACACCTAATAAAATACGACCTCGATTTAGTACCCGAACACTAAAAACAATTAATTTCCGAACTCCCAAATCAATCCAACAATCCGAAAGTAACGTCAATTGAGGCGAAACTTCATCCGAGACCACCTAAAGTCTCCGGAACACTTCTACGGTCAATATAACAAAACTACAAGTCGATCGGACGGCTGGATCCTCACGGATCGAACATCGATCGAACCGAAAACCCTAAAACTTTGAAAATTCATAACTTGCTCATACGATTTCCAAAAATTACAAAATATATATCGAAATGATCTTATCGATGTGTAGATTAAAAAGAGGAACAGAAACTGTTCCAGGGGTGGGCGGAACCTGCCGGAAAACACCACCACAGCGGCGGCGCCGCCGCCGGCCCAAAGTCAAAATTTGACAAAACTTCCTAAACAAAAGATGAATTCCCCTGCAACGAATTTCAAACTTGCGAGGCCCTATCTATTTATTCCCTCTCTCGAGAAAGATCTTCATCTCAACTCCAATTACAACTTTCATAACTAGCACAAAGTCTGAATCAAAGCCATTTGGCCGGAATTTACCTCGCAAGTTTTGAAAACCGATGAACCCTAGATTCCCAATCTTCCAAATTCGAGCTCCACATGTTGAATCGTTGCAAGCCACCTTGGGAGAAAGCTTCTACGTCCTCTGGGCTTCAAAAGCCCCCAAGAATCACCGCCTAAGGTGGCTGGAATTGTGAGCTCCGATCTGGGCGATTTGCAGCGCCACCGCTTATCTTTCCGGCCTTGTAGCACCGTGCACAGGCCAACCCATGCCGTCAAACTTCCCAGACTTGGAGATGAGACTGAGGAGAAGAGAATGGAAGAAACGATTCGTCGATTGGTGGCCGGAGGAGGGAGAACGATGTCGGCGAAGTCGGCTGGGCGAAACTGGGCTCGGGACCGAAGAGAGAGAAAAAGTTTCCCTTTTCGGAAATTCTGATTTTCTGATATTTTTTTCGGATTTTTCCTATATATACCAAAATGGAAACGTTTTCCGATGGCCATAACTTCTTCATACGAACTCCGATTCTCACGTTCCACATATCCACGAACTCGTATCGACGCGATCTACGACTTTCATGAAGTAAGTTCTAGCAGAATCTAAACGTATAAAAAGTCAACTCTTGAAACGAAGCATTCTGAGCGAATAATTATTCGAAATGCTTTCCGATCCACCTTCGAACCACGAAATAGCTCAAACGAACACATAATTAATTCTTGGAAACCATTAGAAATTAATAACGAATTTCCGGGGTCTTACAATGCCGTTGCCGGAGAGAGTTAGAAACACTGAAACTGAGAGTCAGAGAGAGAGAGAGAGAGAAGTCTGAGATTCCCGTACTAAGTCGAAGCTGAAGCCTAAAAAAAAAAAAAGGCAAAGCGCCTAGCGTCCAACGCCCAATGTCCAGCGCCTAATGCCGCCTAGGCGGCCGCCAAGAAGCCAAACGCCCAGAAGGATCGCCTAGCCTCTAATCGGAACGGTGAAGCCACGCCCAGTGCCTAGGCGCCGCCTAGGCCGATTGTTAGAACCTTGATTAAGAACAGAAGAAAAACACAGAGGCAAGTAAGGCCTATATAGTTCAAGTAGGAGAACCAAAAGCAGACGAATGGATAACCCAGAATAGCACAAAACAGCGTATGGTCAAGGTCAGAGTCATAGTCTTCTGGCTCCCACACAAGAGGCAAAACCACCAACTGAAACAACAAGTCATAACCGTCATAACAAAAAATAAAAAAAACCCAGTCATAACCAAGTTGCTAGAACCAACCAGAAGATTGACCACCAGGCCACCAGGCCAAGCGAATCACACTAAAATAATCTACTTTTTCTTTTTTATCCATATTCCCCGCTTGTTAATATCTAACCAAAATATCCACTAGAATCCTCCATCGCTAATCATCATTTTTTAAATTTACCCACGTCATCATAGTTTGCTAAAAGGCCAAGGTCAAATTTGTCGAGGTAAAGAATAGTTCATAATTAGAAAATTTGTGCATCATCCTACAAAATCCAAAATCCTGATATGAAGCGCTTCAGTGGAAAAAAAAAAAAAGAAAAAAAAAAGAGCTTTAGTGGAAAAAAAAAACGAATAAAAAAATCATCGACAGAAATAAAAATACAATTTTAACCACGTGGTGTGGTGTGTTGGTCGAACGGTTTAGTCTGGAACTCCCAGGTCTAGCGTTCGAATCCCAGCTCCATCCCGTGGCCAGCAGATTTGAGGGACCCTTTGGGTTCGTGCGTCTGCGGTGCAGTGGATTAGTCTGGTTTTGCCTGGCTTTCTCCGCAATGTCGGTGCAGGTGTCCTGGCGCTGGGATACCACTGCATGTGTGTGTGAGTTACTAACAACTAACCGGATCAAAAAAAAAAAAAAGCAAGCTGGACACCTGTCCCATATTGATGACGGACACGTGTTCTCTTAGAAGCTCCACAAGCTGAAATTTGACTCGCTTTCCACCTGATAGTCTGCCCAGTTGATACCGTCCAAGTAATGACGAGGCGGAGAGAGCAGTGGACACTCCGCCATGCAAGTCAGCAATCTGGGCATGTCGAAGAGCGCCTCTTCATCCTCGTAGAAGCCGTCGTTCTTCTTCTCATTCTCGTGTTCCCTCTCCTCGTCCTCGTAGAAGCCATCATTCTTCTTCTCGCTGTCCATCTCAATTTTCTCATTCTCATGTTCCATCTCGTTGTCGTCGCAGCTGCTTGAGACGCCGCCGAATTCCTCAGGCCGAAATGTCTGAGCAGCCTCGGCGGCGGACCTGCAAATGTCGAGCTGGTCTTTGGAAGCCGGAACGGGCAACCGCCAAGCCGAATCAGCGAAATTGAGGCATGCCTGCTTCCCCCTAAGGGCCAATGCCGCCACATCGTGCGCCCGAGCGGCCATCTCAACAGTCGGGTACGTCCCCAGCCAAATTCTGGTCTTTTTGTTCGGCTCCCTAACCTCGCACACCCACTTGTTATTGTTCCTGCGCCTCACGCCGCGGTAGACCGGGTGGCGAGTCTCCTTGAACACTCGCCTACCGGCTCGCTTCTTCGGCCTGCTCGAAGCAAGTATCACCGCTTCGTCGCAATGAGTCGTGAAGCTCGTGTCAGATAAGGAAGACGACTCGGGCTTGTTGATGGAGGAGACTGATTCGAGGCTTTGCTGGTTGGAGTTTGAGAGCTGGTAACTGGAGTTCATCTGAGGTAGAGCTGGTTTGGTTTTCTTCGCTGAGAGTAGACTGTGTTCTGGGGAAAAGGCTTATGAAACAAAAACGACGGGTGGGAGGGCTTATATACATTTTGATGTGGGACCCGTACTTACGTAGACTGGACACGACAACACGCATTTGACTTTGTGAGCGGGGGGCAGGTGGCGGTAATGAGGCTAAGTTTTGGAAGTTGCTGGATTGATGGAGGAAGTACTAGGGTTTACTTTGAAATTGATAGGACTGTGGTGGGAACGGACCCGCCAGCTGGCAGGTGTTACTAAATATCCCTAAAGTGATCGTGGAGAGTGATTCTTTAGAGGTAATTAGCTGCATCAACAATCCAATCTCGAAATGTAATTGGAAGATTTTTCCTCTGTTGAAAGAAATCAGACAAAAGGCTCTTCTTTTTGCTTATGCTCGGTGGGAATGGATTCCCCGTAAAGCGAATGCCGCTGCACACTTGGTGGCTTCTCTTGCAAAGAAGGAGGTGTCATGGGTCTGCAAAGATGGGTCGATCGACCACCACCTTCACTCTTACGTGTTCTCAGAAGTGATGGGTTGCCTGGTCCTCCATGAGTTCTTTGTTCATTTCTTTTGTCTTTTTGAGGGTCTCCTTCCTTGTCCTGTTCATGTCGAACCGGCCGGTGGGAGGGTTGATTTTTCCTCTCTTTTGTTGCTATGTACTTGGTCTGTTTTGGGCCTTCCCCTTGGGCTTTTCCTTGGCTGTTTTATTGATTGAAGTCTATTCACCAAAAAAAAAGTAAGTAAATAATTTGTTTTTGCACGTCGAATTTTTATTGAAATTATATATAACGTTTTTGGTTTGGTTGTGATTTAACATTGTGTGATGTGGCCGCCACGGTACTGGTGTTTGACACGTGATACTATTAGTAGCAGTGTAAGACGTGTTGGGTTTGGTTGTGATTGAACACCGTGTGATGTGGCTGCCACATAACACGTGTTTGACACGTGATATTATTATTAGTGTAAGTCGTGTGATTTGAAAAGAATTTGATTAAGAGATCCACATTTAGTGATCCAGTTAACCCTTTCTCATTATATTTCCTTTCTATCAATTCAGCGATAGAGAAAAGAGTGCGCGTGCGAGATGAACTTTATTTTCCTTTTTGAATCTGATTGAGATCAGTAAGCTATGCGACATGAACTGAGTGAGATGATCATCGCAATTTGTGCTGTGAGGTTGAATTTATCCCCATCCCTAACCTATGTCTATTCCTTTCTGCGTCCTTAGTTGTCGCGGGTCCGTCTCCAATCTCGCCAAGACCTTCTAACGCTCCATGGTGGTTTGAGGATCTTCTAGTTTTAGGTCCCAATTTGGTTAAATTAAATATATGCTGGTGACATCCATTGTTTCTCAAATATTTGATCACGGTACTATAAGTGGATTCCTCTGTTATTACCAGAAATTGAAGTTTTATTGCAGAAACAGACATTGATGTGCTATACATTCTTGATCAGAGCTCTGTTTTGTTTTTGGATTCTTCGTGTTGTTCAGAATATGAAGATAAATTGAACACTACTACAAAATTTGGTTATAAGGACACTGGAAATGAGTCCTCTAATACATTTAAGGACTCTAAAAAAAAGAGTCATCCATCTAGCAGTCATTGTAAGTCATATACAAGGGCACTGAAAAAGTGTCCTCTTTTTCCTACTATGACACATAAACTGTGTCCTTAACGTACGTCCAACATTATTGTCCTCGTAAGTCGTAACCAATATAGGACACCTAAAATGTGTTCTTATATTAAGAAAAATGTGTCCTCTTTACCTTACTAGGACACAATTTGTGTCCTGAAAATGGAAAAAGAAGAGTCATCCTTTGCCTACAAGGAGACATAAACCGTGTCCTTTAATGTTTAAAACCATCCAAAAAAAAAAAAAATCTCGCAAGCATTCTTTAAAGCGCCAAAATGAATATATTGGTCACCACTCACCAAAATACACTATCACAATATGTATATAAATTAAGATCCGATCTATGGAGAATCAACTACAAAATAAAATTAAAAAAGTACCATATATAACTACTATACTAATTTTCTCATTCAGTATGTTCTATCAATCTTGAATAGATCCATAGCTGCATGAACTCCTATGATTTGTCCTTGTTAAAATAAGAACCTATATAAACAAGTCAATAAGCATAAATTTATATAATTGATACAAGGTTTGAATTGGGACACTTAAAGGGTAAACCAATAAGCCATAATCAAATTACAAACATTCCATACTTTACCTGTTATAAAATCCTTTAAGTAGAGCATGTGTTCTGCCACAAAAAAAACAACAATCAAATAGATTAAAAGAGCTTTTTTTTTTTTTTTTTTTACTACCTACTTTATGCAGTCAAAAACACTATAATGTTAAAGGAAAGACACATTATGTGTCTTCGTCAAAGTGATTGACGGAGAGGGAATCATGTAATTAGCAATCACCATCAATCAACATGGATCAAGGACCAATCAGTAGTTTGTTACACCCCACATCCGATTTACCCCTTTTACTGAGTTGCACGAATCACTGTATGTTTTACCATTCGCGGTTATAGTTTTATCTTTTAGGGGGGTGGCTAGAAGTTGACTTTTTATGGGTTAACAATTTGAGAAAATTTCCTTCATGAAAGTTGTAGAGGACGTTAAACCGAGCGCATGCATATGTGGTACGTAAAAATCGGAGTTCGTATGTGAAAGTTATAGCTTAAAATTTGGAAGTTACTGTTCATGATAAAATTTGAATAAAAATGGAAAGTTACCCGGGTAGGTTTCCAAAACCGGAAACCCACCCCTCTTTCTCTCTCCTCTCCCCCGATTCTTCCCCTTTTCCCTTCGGGTTCTCCTCTTCCCCTTCGATTCTTCACTTTCTGGCCACCAACCGGCGTGCAACCGGTCACCACAGGAGCGCCTCAACCCGCTCTTGACACTAGTGACCTAGGATTTTGGAGTTTTGGCCGTGGAAGTCCGGTTCGAAGCAAGGATTGCTCAGGCTGCAGTTTTGGGATTTCCCCGATTTCCGGCCATTCCGGCCACCTCCGCCCACCATATTAACGTCGAAGGTCGGGTTTTTGCTGGAGATCATTTCCCCTAAGGTCTTGCATTCCAATTTGCAGTGTGGAGGTCGAATCGATCAAACCCGATCCTAGGGTTCTTGAATTTTTCTGGAAATTTTTCACCGGCTAAATTGGAGCTCTTCCAGGTAAAATTGGAACTTCTTGTAGTTGAGAAAGAGGTTGGGTCTGTTAAGTAGGTGGTGCTGCCAAAATTTGGTGGCCATTGGTGGTGGTTGCCGGTGGCGCGTGGGCCCCACGTGCAGCCACTGTGGGTGGCGCGTGGTGGCGCGTAGAGCTGAGTTTTAATTATTGTTTTGGCTCCATAAATCCCTTAACGATTGTAGAAGTTTATACATGAAGTTTGGTGGGTATTGGAGGGATTACGAATTGAGTATAAATGATAATTATTGATTTACGTGAATTCGATCGCCGAAATTCTTTCGAATTCACTTTAGAATTTATATATCGATGAATGAATATTGCTGGAATATTGTGGATGGATTCGTTGTGAATTAAGGAGTTGGATTTTGAAGGGGGACATTATGAATTTCAATTTCTAATTATCGTAAAGTTAATTTCCGTCCTGTAAATATATTTTTACGAGTGCTATTCGTATAGGACGAGAGGAGTCTTCGTACGAGGAAAATACCGAGTGACGTCAGGATTGATCTTATACTGTGAGTGGACTTTTATTTTTCAAAGAATGATGCATGCTTTTATTTAATTGGTTCCGAGGTTATAATTTGTTTATCGTATTAATTTCCCAAGCATATGGTTAATTTCAGGAATGGTTTTGGATATTTGATTATTTGAAAGTTTTATGGCGTGCGGGGTCATGTCATTGGGATGATGCTTATTTTCTTTTATCTATTTATTTCCGATGTGATTTCCGGATTTATACTATTTATATTATATTTATATTCGGCGATTTGAGATTTTTATGAGATTTTTGAAATGAGATTTCGATGGAGTAAATCTTTATATTTATTTATCGACTTTCGGTTTTGGCATTGGGAGTGCCTTGATGATGAACTTGGAATTGGTTTTGTTTCGATTTATGGAGATTATGTTTTATTATTATTTTCTCTCCTATTTATTTTTGAACTTGAGATTATCTTGGCGTGTGGGACACGTCGTTGGAAATTCTTTTACGAGAGATGGGGGAAGCCTTATGTATTTTGGATTTACTGGATTTTCGGTTATGTTTCCCTGTGCCATACTGAGGGGTGATTTTATCATGCTAGCATTGATTTTCCGCCTTTGTGGCGCGGTGATGGGATCACCGTAGCCCTTCCGCCTTTGTGGCGCAGGTTACTGTCTCTGTGACAGTAATTTTGTAGCCCGGTATCCTATCGCTACACTTAGTGGCGTAAGGGTATATTACGGGAGTTATGGGAGTATTTTAGCCTGGGAGGCTATCACCCGAGCCTGGGAGGCTCACTGGTATGGCTATTGCCTTCCCCTACTCACTTTACTACTTAAGCTAGCGGGGCTAGCTCGATTTTCGTTTAACCGGCGGGGCTGGTCTTATTTTCCTTGAGTATCAGAGTTCCAACTTTTTCTTTTAAATCGTATGTGACTAGCGGGGCTAGTCGGTTTTCATGAGTGGAACTCCTCTTGTTTTATTTTCGTTAATCATTGCATGCATCGGGAATTTTTAAAGAAATAAATGTGGGAAAGTGTAAAATCCATTTGGTTTAAATTTGTTTATTTTTGTCCACTCACGCTAACGTGTTTTTATGTACTTTCCCCTGGGCCCTTCGGTTTCAAATGCCCAGTTTTCAGTGTTGCTGCTCGGCGTTCAGGAGTGAGCCATAGTGACCGCATCCGCTTCCGTCATCATATTTTGTAGGTTATTTATTTAGCCTACGGTACTCTATGTTAAACTTTATTCCTAGATAGCTCTGATTACTAAGGGATATGTGACCCAAACTTGTATGAATTATATTTGAGGTCTATGACCTAACTTTGGTGATTGTAGTAACTTGTACCATTTGGATATTATGTTTGATGTTGTTAGCTTTGAGATGGGATTGGTGGAATTTGGGAGCAGGGTGGCTCCAGGAGTTGTGGTTGGATTATTAGAAGTGAAATTTGTTTTCCACAGGTTTTGGGTTGTCCATTTTTAAGGGAGGTTATGCCGAAATTTTTGGTAAACCTTCTTTAAAAGTGGATCCCGCAGGGCCACTTCGGATTCCAGGGTGGAATCCGGGGCGGGTCCTGTCATAGTTAATGTCATCATTTTAATTGATATTTCTGTTGTAATTCTCTCACTATATAAAGGGGCTATGAAATGAAATGAGTAGACCAATTTCAATTGTCATTTTACTTTAACATGTAAAACATATCAATATATCAAAATATAATCAAAGAAATCAACTCATACCGTATTATGACAAACCCTATCTTCAAAACTTTACAAGTCTTGTATAAGAATGAAGACTAGCTGGCTAGCGTCTCTGACCTGACTGTGATCACACGATTACATAGAAATAAAAAGGCAAAAGTCAAATTTTATTGGGGGAAAGAATAGTTCGTGATTAGAAAATTTGAACATCATCCTACGTACTAAATCCAAGATCATTGTATGAAGCGCTTCAGTGGGAAAAAAAAAACGAATAAAAAAATCATCGACAGAAATAAAAATACAATTTTAAAAGCAAGCTGGACACCTGTCCCATCTAAATGACGGATACGTGTTCTCTTAGAAGCTCCATAAGCTGAAATTTGACTCGCTTTCCACCTGATAGTCTGCCCAGTTCATACCGTCCGAGTAATGACGAGGCGGAGAGAGCAGTGGACACTCCGCCATGCTAGTCAGCAATCTGGGCATGTCGAAGAGCGCCTCTTCATCCTCGTAGAAGCCATCATTCTTCTTCTCGTTGTCCATCTCAACATTCTCATCCTCATACTCCCTCTCGTTGTCGTCACTGCTGCTCGAGACGCCGCCGAACTCCTCAGGTCGAAATGTCTCAGCAGCCTCGGCGGCGGCCCTGCGAATGTCGAGCTGGTCTTTAGAAGCCGGAATGGGCAACCGCCACACGGAATCAGCAAAATTGAGGCATGCCTGCTTCCCCCTAAGGGCCAACGCCGCCACATCGTGCGCCCGAGCTGCCATCTCAAGAGTTGGGTACGTCCCGAGCCAAATTCTGGTCTTTTTGTTCGGCTCCCTGACCTCGCACACCCACTTGTTATTGTTCCTGCGCCTCACGCCCCGGTAGACCGGGTGGCGAGTCTCCTTGAACACTCGCCTACCGGCTCGCTTCTTTGGCCTGCTCGAAGCAAGTATCACCGCTTCGTCGCAATGAGTCGTGAAGCTCGTGTCAGATAAGGAAGACGACTCGGGCTTGTTGATGGAGGAGACTGATTCGAGGCTTTGCTGGTTGGAGTCTGAGAGCTGGTAATTGGAGTTCATCTGAGGGAGAGCTGGTTTTGGTTTTCTTGGCTGAGACTAGAGAGAGTAGTGTGAGTTGGGGAAAAGGCTTATGAAACAAGAACGACGAGTGGGAGGACTTATATACATTTTGATGTGGGACCCGTGATTATGGGACTGGGACACGACAACACGCAATGGGAGCGCGGGACAGGTGGCGGTAATGAGGACTGAGGAAGTATTTGGGTTTCATTTTGAAATTGATTGGACTCTGACCCGGCACCTGGCAGGTGTCACTGTAAGTAGAAATGTGTTTTTTCCATGCGGGAATTTTGTTTTGGGTTTGGTTATGAGTGAACACCGTGTGACGTGGCTGCTACGTGGGCCGTGCTTGACATAGTGTGTCACCCGTGTGATCCGAAAAGGATCGGATAACTATTTTATTTATTTTTTAATCAATTCAACGATAGAGAAGGACTGTACGTGCGAGATGAACTTTATTTTTATTTTTTGAATTGTGTGAGATCAGTAAGCCATGCTACATGAACTGAGTGAGCTGATCATTGCAATTTGCAGTTGTGGGGTTGAATTCATCCCTATCCTTAACTAATGTTCTGAAAAATGATAGGCGCTAATTTGACGATACCATGGGACCTAGCGCCCAGAGACTTAGGCGGATATTAGGTGATTTTTTATTATTACTTTATTTTATTTTTATTTTATTATATATATATAAACAAGCGTGTGTTTTTTCTTTTTAAAACTTTTTTTTATCTTTTGGTTTTAGTTATCTCTACTCCATCAGAATGTTATGACTGTAATTATATTAACTAACCTCATACCCGTGCGATGTACGTGTTATTGTTGAAATGAGGAAAACGTGAAAGTTTTCTTCTCATCAACTTCCTCAAATTTATATTTTTTGTGCTTTTGTAGATTGCCATAATAGCCCTTTGAGATTATTTTATTCTGAGTTTTTATTTTTATTGTAAAGAGCATTTATGAAAAATTAAAATTTGGTGAAGCCTTTGACACCAAATTTTGGCTTCCCTTTATAGTAGTAGAGATAACTTAAGGGCATAAATAGGATAGAAGGTAGGGTAGGTCATAGGTGGGTGTGTATAAGAAGCTGCGTCCATCAATTGGAAGAAATTGTTTTTTTTTTTTCGTGTAGAATTCAAATTGCGTAATCCAATTATATTAATTAGAATTGATGGACGCAGCTTCTTATAATTGGAAGAAATTGTGTTTTTTTTTTTTTTTTTTTTTTTATTGTGAATATGTTATATGACTTGAACCTAGTGCTCTGCTAGGGTGTTTATCGTTGGCTTTCCCCCTTCGACAAATTTCTCAGGATTTCAAGATTTTGATGGTCATGGCTATTGCTCGTCTGGTAGCTAATCGTTCCTTTCTTGTTTTTGCTTTTGTTTTCTTGCTCGGAGAGCCGCCTTGGTGTGGGCTCTCTGTGGTTACTGCTTGGAAGGGTAGTGTTGCTGTTTGGATGGCTGATCGAAGGCCGAGCTCTAACGGCGTGGATCTGGTTTGGCCTGAGTTGGATGGGCGCGTCTGGGTTTTGGATCGGGGTCGTCAGACTTCCGACGGTGATAGGGATTGTACAATCGATTTGGGTAGCCCTGGTGGTTCGCTGCAGCGTCGGGGTGTTGCAGGAGTGGGGTTGGCCCGACCAGTTCAGGGGAGCGATCAAAGTTTGGAGGATCTTCAGGTTGTCCTGGGCGACTCCGATCGGGTTCAGTCTGATCTAGGATTTGGTTTCTTCAATGCTTGCGAAGGCACCGGAATGGATCTGAAGTTGGTCCGAGGTGATCAGGAATGGGAACGGATTTGGGTGTCTTTCGATCCTGGAGATGATACAGTATCGTCGGCGGTGCACCACGGTGACGGAGGCTATGGGGATGGAGGTTTCCAGGGGTTCCCCTCGACTGGTATCGGCGACGGCGCATATGGTGTTTGTTGGGTGGAAGAACACGTGTGGGATCAAGGAACTAGGGCTGTAGTGTCCCCTACTCTTTGGGCCTGCTCTTGGTGCTGCTGGGCTTACTGGGCCTTGACCTGGTTTGTTACCCTTAGGTTTGGGCACACTGGGCTAGGGTTTCAAGCGAGCTGAATTACCCTTTTGCTAGGGGGTTGGATGGATTGGGTCTTTATGGCCCATAGTGCTGTTTAATTTTTGTTTTGGGTCGTAAAAATCAGTGCCTTAGTTGGAACCATTTTATGTAAGCTTCGAGGTTTCTAGGTTTTTGTTAGAATAAAAGTGCGTGAATTTACTAAAAGGTGGGTGTACTCGGGACTTGTTGGGTTCATATTCTTCTAGAATAGGGATTTTAGAGGTTCTAAGGAACGATTGCTTTCTGTCGATCCCATAGGGGTGTTTCGTTTTTGTACTTCTTGCTAAACTTAATAAAATGGCTGACCTATTTCGATCAAAAAAAAAAACTTAAGGGCATAAATATCATTTTCTAGTTAAAATGTGATTAGAAGAATGCATATGCTTCGTGAACTCTCCCATTTTCCTCTCTGCACCCTCACGTTCTCTACCTCTCTCTCGTCATCCTTCTTCTTCCTCTTGCCAAAATTGATCACCAAATTAATACCCTAAATCTTCGTTGTCTTCACCAAGGAAAGCTCCAATCATCGACCAATTGATAAGTTTTGGTGATCAGACTTAAGATTTGAATTCGATCTCTAGCTTTCTCTCTCATCAGGTTCATCGCTGGAACCACCATTGTCCAATCAAGTCGTCGACGATGTCACGCCCCGTTTTTTAAACACAAATAAAAATCAATATATAATCTCATAATTATACATGCATGATGGTTCATCCATCAATACAAAATACCTGAAAAACTTTTTTCTTTTAACCCAAGTACATACTAATGTCCTGAACCCACAACGTCAATATATACTCGCTCAGCAGAGTCATATATTACACAAGTTTACGAATTAAATTGCCACAACAAAATAAACATAAATGCTCCTTAGAGCTTACTACAGTGGAAGTCATAACAATGGCAAAGCCAACAAAATTTGCTTCCTACCCGTACTGCTGCCAACAGGCTACCTTAGCTTCAGCCACGATTACCCTGACCTGCAGAATTAACCCATACACCATTAAATAGTGTACCGGGTTGACACACAACAAACTCGGTAAGTTTATGAAAGCTTGTATGAGTAACTCATGAACGTCAATCAATAACTCACACCAATGAACTTAAGGAACAATGCAACCATGATTCTTTCCAACATTCCATGTCCTTTCCACTGAAGGGACAACATAAGTCACTGTTGTGACAAAGTACTATTTGCTAACTCAACAATCAATAAGCAAATTCAGTCTCAGCTAGACAATAAAAGAAAGAATACTCTCGAGACTTTGTTTTAAACTACACACTTGTGAGTCTCCAGCAACCTCGACCGTTACCCCCATAAGCTATAATGACAGATAGACTAGAGCTCTAACTGATCGTAACCACTCGCCTGGCCAAAGGCTTGATTCCCTATTTCTTGCCTTGGTCACCATCTGCGACCTGTCACCATCTATGACATATGATTTTCAGACCTTATCTGGTCTTCGAATCAAATGTTAAGTAAGTCGGACCCGACCTAAAAATGTTACAATAATCTACTAATAGATTTCCCCTTCCCTGATCACCAACTGTGACTCTTGGTACAAAGACCAATACATTTAAAATAAGTCACGCTTGACTCAAAAATGTAACATCAAACTCAACACTTTTCAAACAATAGAAAACATTTTTTTCCACAATATTGTTTCCAGAAAAGTCGCCTTCAACAATAATATGAACACAATCATGCATATTGTTCATCACACATCACTCACAAGAATATATATATATTTCACGTAAATATATATATACGTAGTCATTCGCTCAGAAATGCCTACTAATACCAACTATAGTTTGCAGTTAAATAAATAACGCCCAAAATAATAATGGTAACTCCGTTCGTAAATGAACATTGTAAGATTACTCACCTCTGAATCCTGCTGCATCTTTTATACAGAACAAAGCAGCACAACCACAAAATATCCGCCCTCGAGTACTTCGTCAAGTACCTAATCACATACGGTCTCAACATAGTATATGAATCACAAGCGATTTAAGTCCAAAACCCCCGTTTTGAACTAAAATCCCCAAAAGTGACGTCAATTGAGGCGAAACCACATCCGAGACCATCCAAAGTCTCCGGAATACTTCTACGATCGATATGTCAAAGCCACAAGTCGATCAAACGCTTGAATCCTCACGGATCGAATAATCGAACGGTTCGAAACCGTAAAAATCATAACATATTTATATTATCCAATATTCTAAAACTCGGTCTAGGCGGCCGCCTAGGCAGCGCCTAGGCGTTGGAAGGTGTTTGGCCGCCCCAATTATTGCTTAAACGCTTCGAAAATCGTTCTGGAATTTGGGCGGGCGTTTTGCAAGTTTGGCGGCGGCCTAGAAGCTCTGGGCGGGCGGTCGGATCGTTCGTAATTTATATCTCTCTCCCTCACTCCTTCCTCCATAGCTCAACCACTTTCACCTTCTAAAGTACTTCTGATAGGTTCATATCATAGAAGACGAAGACCGTACTCTTTGATTTTTCCAGTTTTTTCCTTTTTTGGGTGAGAGGAAGGAGACTAAAAGTGAAGAAGGGTCATCGCCAATCTAAGAGGCCTTGAGAGAGAGAGAGCTAGAGAGAGAAAGAGAGAGAGAGAGAGACGCAGATGCATAAGATGAATGAAGAAGACGAGAGAGAAAGAGATGCAGAAAAGGAAGAGCACGTGAACTATTAAGTGGTCAAAGTTGACCACTATTAGCTCAATTTTCAATTTTTTAGATAAGTACGTGTTGGATAAGTCATGCATATTTATTAGGTGATTAGAAATTATCCAATATAAATAATTATCCAATACAAATACTATTTAATATTTTTGATAGTTGTTTTAGTGTTTGTAATGTAATTAAGCAATTAAATTATAAAGAACACGTAAACTAATTCATCCATTTGTGTTTATTATAAATAAAAATTTAAAAACATAAAAACCGCCTGGGCGCCGCCCGCCTAGGCCTCTAGGCGCTGGGCCCTTGACCACCGCCCAACTAGCGCCTAGCGATTTTTAGAACCTTGATATTATCTCCAAAAATTACGTATTATATATCAAAACGCTCGTATCGACGAGTAGATGATATATAAAACTAGAAACTGTCCCTTACATGGTCGGAACGCCGCCAAAGCGCCGCCACAGGCGGTGGCATAACCACCATGGTCACCGCCGGCCAAAACTTAAAACCATCTTAATCAAACCGTCCAAAATGTCAAGAATACCAAGTAGAGCAATTTTAATACCTGAAGTTTGAACCAACTCAGCTTAGATATGACAAAATCAAGCCCACAAGCCGAGATTACACTGTTCACTCCGAGTTGAACCGATTCCAACGTGAATCGATCAAAACTAACACCGTGGGTCGAAGGAAGAGGCTTCTGCGAGATCAACAAGCTTGGTTTGAAGCCCCGCCGTCATCGGAGATCAGAGAACCGATCAGGTCCAACTGCACTTGATTACGCCGCCTTGCAAGCACTGCCGTACGTGGGTGGAAATTGCTGTTAGAGGATGCCACAGGGAAGACTGAAACAAGGAGGCGAAGAAGTCTGTGCAGGTTTCAAGGCCGGAGATCGGAGAAAAAGCCTGGTCGGGTTGTCGGATACGGGTCGGGTCGCGCGGCTAAAGAGAGAGAACAAAGCGTTTTCTGATTTCCGAAAAAGGAAATCCAAAATGAAAATAGTAAATTTCCAGAAATGGAAATTTCTATTTATAGTGGTTTCCAAAAATATCCAAAACTTCCGCAGACTATAACTTTCACATACGAACTCCAATTTTCACGTTCCACATGTCCACGAACTCGTATCGACGCACTCTACGACTTTTGTGAAGAAAGTTTTCAGAGAATTTCAACATATAAAAAGTCAAACTTCGTACCCCCTTAAATCCACACTTTTCGAATAAATATTAGTCCGAAAATAATTCCACTTCACAATAACGCGAGCAAAACACTTATAATTCACATAACTGGTCCATTATTAATTGCAATAATTAAATAACAAAAATCCAGGTCATCACAGGCGATCTGGCTCAGATTACTCTTCCTTCTGATCCACCACCACTGACTCATCCTCGTGCCGTCGACCGCGGAGGAGATAGTTGGGAGACGCTAGGTTATCTGTTTTGAATCAAGAGCTCAGTTGAAGACTGTGTTTTAGTTCATAGAGAAGTCTCTGAAACCTTTTGAGTTTTGAGTCTTTTCTTCGTCGTTTTGTTATCTGATGAGAATCAAAAGGAAAAAAGTAAACTTCAACGTCCAACGGTCAGCTGGTCTGCCTAGGCCGCCTAGCCCCCTTAGGCGACTGCTTAGAGGCCCGTCGCCTAATCATTTCTCCTAGGCCAAAATCAAAACGGTATGCTGACGCCTAGGCCGTTTTTTAGAACATTGTCCCTAACCCATGTCTATTCCTCGCTGTCTCCTTAGTCACCGCCACCACGTCTCCAATCTCACCAAGACCTTCTCGCTCCATGGTGGTTCGAGGATCTTTTAGTTTTAGGTCCCAAATTGGTTAAAATGCAGGTGAAATCTATGGTTTCTTGAAAATCTGATCACGTTATTATCAATAGATTCCTCTTTTATTATCAGAAATTGAAGTTTTACACTCTTGGTGAAATCCGATGCTACGTGTAAAACTTCAATTTCTTGGTGAAATCCGATGCTAAGCGCACTATTGCAGATTTTTTCACTGATATGCTGTACATTCTTGATCAGAGCTCTATTTCTTGCAAAACTTTTTTTTTGGGATCCTTCGTGTTGTTCATAATATGAGCATAAAACAAAAGTAGCGGGAGTAATTGTAGAGCATGACCGTGTGCCTATTCAACCCACAGCTGCAAATTGCGATAGCCATCTCGTCCATTCCATTCCATTCAGCTTCATGTCTTTGAAGTACAACCCCTTTGAATCACGGTGAGATTGGGAAAAGCGCTAGGTTTTGCTTTCGCACGTACGGGGAGATCAGTGAAATCCGGTTTACCTTAACAAATTGTCACCTCCTGGTGTGCACGTGGCTATGTAATCAATCTGCATAGTATGTAGATGTGCACACTAGACGAATACCCATATGAAAGGGCTTGATCAGATAATAGATTTTCATAATCAAAATTGTTAATTTTTTAGATTTTTATTTATTAATAAAAGTTACAATATTTCAATACCATTGATCAAAAATTGCAAAATATTTTTTTTATTGATTAGATCAGTCTTTAATAGTTTAGCAAACCATATAATTCCCTAAAAGCTGTCAGAAAGAACCATCACTCAAAACACCCTATAAAACACCTAACCTTTTGGAATTAAGTACATACCAAAGAAAACTAGGAATCTCAAATGTGACAAGAAAAACTTAAAAAAGAAGTGCATAATTCTATGTGACCCACACGCACTCGGAAAAAAAAAATAAAAAAATCCTTACCAAAACAGAAAAGGATGAAGGCCGAAGACTAAAATAAGGCAATAAACATATTTAGCCCAAGAGCACACCCAACTATCAACTTCAATCCATGAGACAAAACATTCCCAAAAAAAAAAAAAAATCCATGAGACAAAAGTCGATCTACTGAGTATAATAGTAGTGTGGGCTTTGAAAATCGAGCCTATACATGGTCTTTCCACTCTCATACTCCAGCAAGCCGGTCAGTCTCCTAATTGAAATTTGGGCCGATCACTCAAAGCCTTTGTGGGGTGCCAACAGGGCTTGGGCTGGGGGCTGCCTCTCCCTTGACCGAACTTTCATTGCCGAAAAACCCTAGCAATTCTAGCCTGAACGGAAACATCATCATCAACCTCTAACAATATACCACCGGCAGCAGCTCCACCCTTAAGGCCAATCCGACTGCACCGATGTCAGAAGCACTCTTGACGGCCTTCCACAGCCCGTCGCCGTCTCCAGCGTCAGTCAAACCCGCCACCAATACGATATAAGATCTGCACCCTAGACCTCTCATCATCCATCAGATAGTCTTTGAAAATCAACGGCTTCTTCAGAATCGTAGCTGATGACTTCCTCGGCCTTTGAATTTCCGAGCACGGCGGAGTTACTAATTAATGCCCTTGATAGAGGAATATTAGGAAGTATAGCAGCTAGCGGAAGTCAACTGAACAGTAACAGCATGGAATAAACTATATGTATGAATTCTGAGGATAAATTCAAAGTTTTAAACGATCAAACTGCAAACTAAAAAAATATAGGACTAAATTCAGTTTACCCCCTCCAACTTAGGGGTAAACATCAAGTCAGTCCCTAAATTTTTTTTTTAATCAAGATCGTCCCTGAAGTTCTGTTTTTCATCATCCGCGTCCAAATCTCAAAATTCTCTCCGATCATGACGTCACTTTTGGGCCTCAATTTAGATGAAATGTCGAAATTACCCTCTCCTCTCATCTTGTATAATTTCTTATTCATGTCATTCGTCTCTCTTCCTCTGATCCTCTCCTCCCTCCTCCCTCCTCCTCTACTACATCCCACAACCCCCTTTGGGGTTACGCAAATCCCTTCGCAGCTCCGCTCAACCGCCACCATGAGCGCAACACAACCCTCCTCTCCTACCTCACTTCCCGCTCTCAATCTCTCCGACTACACACTCTCTCCTCTCCCTCATCTCCCAATCTCCCCAAACCCACTCTCTGAGGCATCCCCCCACCACCCAAACCATAAAACCAGATTTCACTTCACCTTCGCCACCCAAATCATCAAAACCATAATTCAATTCGCCTTTACCATTAAAACCAGATTTCTGCTCTACCTCCAAGAAGCAACGCGCTGCACTATATTCCACCATCAAAAACAAACCCGTGCTTAAGAAACCACCTGGAAACTATATTCCACCAACAGAAACACAAAACAAATAAGAATTCTGATACTTAGTGATCTGATTCAGAACCCAGATTCCATAGCTGAGCAAACCTACACAAAAAATAAAAGCCTAGAACCAAAGATTGAAACTTTAGCCCAAATGAAAGAAACCCAGAAGAGAAAGATCAAAGCTTTAGAAATGGGTTACCTTGGAAAATTGATTAAGGGAGTTTTTGAGGCCGGTATCCCGTCAGTGGAAGGCCAAATGGGGCTGCTCGAATCTGAGACCTTCATCTTCATCATCTTCGTTTTTGTCTTCTTGTGCTTTACAACCATGGCTGCCTACACCACCACCCCGAACAACAAAATCCTACTCATCGAACATAGCCTGGCCCATGCCCAGCTCGCCGGAACCCATCTCCTCCACGTCGTCTCCACTGAAGACAAACTCGAACTTGAAGTTTAGGAATGGATTGTATGAGTTGGAATCGGGATTGTATGAGTCGGAATCGGGGCCACTGCCGCGTGCTGAGATGGTTTCGAGGTCGTCGCTGGAGGTCAGATCGTCGTCGAGCATGGCAGCGGAGAAGGATGAGGGAGGAAAGGGAGGCGTGTGGTCCTTAGATGCGAGCTTGCGCTTGTGGATATAAGAGGTAGTAGAGGTGGAGGCCAAGTGGGATGGCGACGGGGACTATGAGCTCTGCAAATGGGTGGAGATGGCGAAGTGAGAAGAAGAAGAAAAAGAAGAAGAAGAGGAGGAACCGAGGAAGAGAGACGAGGAAAATAGTATGGGGTAGAGGAGAGGGTAATTTCGACATTTCATCTAAATTGAGGCCCAAAAACTGAAAAGTGGGGCCCCATCTCGGGGCCAACTCAGCAAGTGACGTCATGATCGGAGAGAATTTTGAGATTTGGACGCGGATGATCGATGAAAAACAGAACTTCAGGGACGATCTTGATTAAAAAATAAATTTAGGGACTGACTTGATGTTTACCCCTAAGTTGGAGGGGGTAAACTGAATTTAGTACAAAAATATAACACACAATCAGTAATTCAAATTTTCAAATTCAAAGCAACACGAAGTTCAAACTTTTGCCTTCATCAGAAGCCTCCATTGCTCCACTATTCGGTTCAGTCCTCAATCCACCCAAATCCGGTTCAGTCCTCAATCCACCCGAGTCAAATTCAATCCTGAAGTTGGTTACAACACGCACATCCTCCTCTTTCAATATAACACCTCCATTTTTCTGTTACAAAAGTAAGAGGAGATAAGGGATTATAATACATGATTACATGTGGGGGTGTAAAATTTTGGCTTTGGGCTCCCACCCATTAAACCAAGCCCACTGATCAAAGCCCAAAAGTGACTAACAACTTGCTAAAGTGAAATACAGTAAAAACGGATCAGGTGGTGGAGAACGTGCAAACACTACTCCTCCCACTACCAACGTAGAGTGAGGGCAAAGAACCATGAAGTAAGGATCAAGGAATCAATGACTATAAATTGACAAGCTTATGGAGAAAAGAGGGAGGGAAAAAGAAGGGTAACAAGTATCAATCCAATTTCTTTAATTTCATTTTATATTCTTCTCGAATACAAACTAGTGTACTGGTGGGTATGAGATACCCTCATTTACAACTATTTGAACAAAAATTTACAAGTATTTGAACCAAAATTACAACATTGAGAACAAAAGTTACCATATTCATTTACACTATTTACATATAGTTAAACAAAAATTACAACATTGACAACGAATTTGTTCAAAAGCTTGTAAAAATGTCGTAAGAGGTGTAATTACCATTATTAGAACTAAGATTACAACATTGACAACGAATTTGTTCAAAAACTTGTAAAATATCGTAAGAGGTGTAATTACCATTACTATAACTAAAATTACACAAAGTATGACTCAAATTACAACTTTGACAACAAAATTTGTTCTCACTTTTGTAAATGTGGGTATGAGATACCCACCACTACACTAGAATTTCCCGATATTTACTTGGGCGTCGGAGTATTTTTCTGTTTTGCAGGTTCCTTCTCCTCATAATCGATTGCAAGATGGATGGGTCTAGGCTTCTCGAAGATTGAAGGAGAGAGATTTATGTTGGGTAATCACTCTCCCGAATTTTTTCACACCAACAGTTGGCGCCGTCTGTGGGAAATTGAACAAAAAGCCGTGAAATAGATCGAGAAGCCATGGACGCAACCATTAAAACTAGGGCAGAAGTGAATGGGGGCAGAAGAAAATTCTTCGTGAACGATAACAAAATTCTTGTGCTTTTTCTGTGTTGAAATTTCCATTTATAGTTGGTTGCATTAGATATAACTTTATTGTTCCTTTCTGTTGATTAATAGCGAATATCGAAATGCTGTAACATACAGAAGAGAAGAAGAGATGCCGCGCGCAAGTAAAAACCAACGACCTCCTGCCGTTAATGCCAGTCATGGACCGGACAAGGCCAACGCTCCCAACCCAAAACTCGTCGACGTCCAACAGCAACTCCTTGGCGTTCAATTGGAGCAACCTAGAAGGCCGAGCCTGGATCCCTTTGAAATTGGCGGTCCAACCTGAAGCGTCGGAACTCATCATCTAATTAATAGCTGTTCGGGGGTTGATCTATGAAACAGGAAAAATTGAACAAACGTAAGACCAAGGTGATAGCTAGGAAATAATGGCTGACGAGTAACCTTTATAATTGGCAACTTCTTTTTAATAGTTAACTTGTCAGAGGTACGTATGGATTATTTTTCATTTTGATTCGTGAAAGGTTCTATTGACAGTAAGGCATTTAGCTTGATAGAATTGGTTCATGCATGATCTGCATTAAAATAAAAAATAAAAAAATCAAAGCTTTTGAATTGTTGGTATCATGGTGCAAGGCTTTTATTGGCTATTTGATATGCGTTATTTGTCAACATGATTGTGGTGGCCATGTTCTTGTATTCTGAAGCATATAAATCAAAATTCACTGCTTGAAAACCATGGTATAAGTTCCGTCCTTCCCAAGTTGTGCTTGAAGAAGCGAGTCCAGCTACAAATGTCGATCTCAACTATTATCGATGAGCCATGTTCTGATGTGAATGTGTGTTTAGGTTCTATAGCTACCACCTTTGTTTTACGTTTGATCAACTATCATTTAAGTTTAGGCATGTCTAGGTTTTATTTCCACCAACCGTCTTGTTTCATGTTTTATTTTCTATATTCTCTGTTTCTTATCATCATATGTTTGGTTGTGTAAGTGATTTCTAGTAAACCTTCTCAAGTTGGAAGCTTCGAATGTTGGGTATATATTTTTCATTTATCCTTGTGCTTTGACTTAAAGATTTCCTTGTTTGCAACATCATATGTTCTAGGTGTACGTGTGAGTTGAACCAATATTAGTAAGTGATCTGGAGCTGATCTTTGCTTATTGTATGGTAGATATGTCACATGACATGTTGTAAGATTCTCATTGATTAATTGGTTTAAAGGTGCTGCTCAAATCAATGCTTATATTCTTAATATGGATGCTGTCACCACGTTTTTCAACGGCTCTCTACTCAATAGTGTTCACTAAAGCTACCAAGGTCAACTGGTCAAGGCCGGGGGCAATATCATTTTGACGGGGTTGAAGCCAAAATCAAAGCAAGGTATTAAAGGGAGTTGAAAAGCTTGTTTATTTACGGATAAGATTATTGCATTATATAAAGTTTGTAATAAATATCTTGTTATTGCATATGTTTGCTAACATGATTTTCAATTTTGTGTCCTCCTCGGAGGCGGCATACCGAGAGTCAAGGGCGTAGCTACATGGACATCAGAAGGGTCACTTGACCCTGCTCACCATCTTGATAACTCCATCATGTCTTGAGTGTTTGCATTTATGTAAGAGAAATTTGAGCCACTTGACTCAATTTGCCCCTTTTAAAACAATAAAATAGTTACTTTTAGCTAGCTTATGACACTTTATTCTAAAAAATAAATGTGTTTCATATATAAAATATTCCTCTCCTTGATTTGTTTATCTTATCCTTATGTACAAATTTCTTTTTGTTTTTTTTTTTCATCCTAGGAAAATAGTTTGGGGCTAAAAAACTTTCATAGGTGATTATTTGTAGATTATTATAGAGTATTTTAAAACCACTTTTTTTAAAAAAAAACTTAATCGACTAGCTATATAAATTTGACCCATCTTAACTAAACTTTTGGCTACGCCACTGCCGAGAGTCTCCGGACTTTAAAAGGGTTGTCCTCGCGACGTTAAACAGGCAGTCTCCGGACTTTAAACAACCTTGCGACGTTAAACAGGCAGTCTCCGGACTTAAAAAGGGTTGTCCTCACGACGTTAAACAGGCAGTCCCCGGACTTTAAAAAGGTTGTCCTCGCGACGTTAAACAGGCAGTCTCCGGACTTTAAAAGGGATGTCCTCGCGACGTTAAACAGGCAGTCTCCGGACTTTAAAAGGGTTGTCCTCGTGACGTTAAACAGGCAGTCCCCGGACTTTAAAAGGGTTGTCCTCGCGACATTAAACAGGCACAGGCCCTTTAAAATGCTGTTTGAATCCTCTTAATTTTGCCGTTAACTATTCTTGTGTACATTTGATAAATTTTGTATAATTTTTTACTTGACACATGGAGTTGTTGTTGCTATTATTTATCCTTATGGACTAACAATTTATTTCTATTTAAGTATCGATTGTTTTTCCTTCCCGCACTCGGAGCTCGTACGGAAAGGAAAAAGGGGGCATTGTGGGGGTGTAAAATTTTGGCTTTGGGCTCCCACCCATTAAACCAAGCCCACTGATCAAAGCCCAAAAGGGACTAACAACTTGCTAAAGTGAAAGACAGTAAAAACGGATCAGGTGGTGGAGAACGTGCAAACACTACTCCTCCCACTACCAACGTAGAGTGAGGGCCAAGAACCATGAAGTAAGGACCAAGGAATGAATGACTATAAATTCTCAAGCTTATGGAGGAACCAGGAGGGGAATGGGAAGAGGTATCAATCCAATTTCTTTTGTAATCTTCTCGAATTGATATTTACTTGGGCGTCGGAGTGTTTTTCTGTTTTGCAGGTCCCTTCTCCCATAATCGATTACAAGATGGATGCGTTAAGAGCTTCTCGGAGATTGAAGGAGAGAGATTTATGTTGGGTAATCCCTCTCCCGAATTTTTTCGCACCAACAATACAGCAATGAAAGGATAGTGTTAGGATAAGAATTTTATGTGTTGGCATTCTCTATACAAAATAATAAGTGTTAGGCCTAGGTTAGAACTATATCCTGAGGTGAAGATGAAAGTTATTGGAACACAAGATGAAGACCCTAACTGATCTTTGTGAAGCTCTTCAAGGTAAATCATTCATTGCATATCATGGCATCCTTGTTTCTTGATTATGTGTCGTCGGGATTGATGTCCTTATTTCAATCCCGAACATGTCTTATTAGTGTCAATGCATTTTTATCGTCAATTTTAAAAGGAGACGTCTTGGTGATCAAGACTACGGCTTACTGATTTTTTGGGCTGCGTCTTAACTGTTTTAATTGAATAATTATGCATATCCTTTTTATTAGGATAAAATCAGTTTTTATTGCATAATATCTTTTAGGGAAAATACTTTCCTAATAGAATTTAATTAGGTTTAGAACTTTAATCATTCTAGATTTTTTAAGCCTATAGAGCGCATACATATAGAAGGAAAAATAATGTTTTCACGCGCATGCCTCCATAGAATATTTGAGTCGCATCTTTTTCATTGAGAGAGTTTTCTATTGCATAGAAAACCGAGAGCTTAAACTGAGAATTGCTAATTTACTTGTTCCATGTTGAAGTAAATTAGCAAGTCACATATACACTTGCATCTCATTAATACCATAATGCATGTCCAAGTATCCATGAGGTCAGTTGGGTGTTAGTGGCATATGAAGCACACGTAATAGCTGAGGTCAGTGCTATTCATTGAAGGAGATGAAGGTAGGCAGTACAAAAGGTGAATAACAACAAGGTGGTGATTGTGCAACAGTCTAGAGGAGTCTAGTGAGAAATAGCCTTGGTTAGAGCTATTCTTGTTGGTTGTAAGTCTGTATGTAGTTGTTCATATTTACTTAGTGAGTAAGTGCATTGTTTTTCATTTGGCCTTCAGGAGTTAAGACCCGCAGTTGTTTACTTCGATTCAAGGGTTTTACTGCGTCAGCAAACCTCTTGTGTCTGAGTTCTTGATTTCCGCTGTGGTTTTTTGATTGTGTGGTGCTCTCTTCACGAGTAATTTTGAAAAACACAAAATCTGGATCGCAAGGATTGATAGGCTTCTGCAATTTCAATTTCCTTACTACAGTTTGATATTTTAATTAAGTTAAAATTGAGCGTATTTTCCTATGAAATGTAGTTGTTCATATTTACTTAGTGAGTAAGTGCATTGTTTTTCATTTGGCCTTCAGGAGTTAAGACCCGCAGTTGTTTACTTCGATTCAAGGGTTTTACTGCGTCAGCAAACCTCTTGTGTCTGAGTTCTTGATTTCCGCTGTGGTTTTTTGATTGTGTGGTGCTCTCTTCACGAGTAATTTTGAAAAACACAAAATCTGGATCGCAAGGATTGATAGGCTTCTGCAATTTCAATTTCCTTACTACAGTTTGATATTTTAATTAAGTTAAAATTGAGCGTATTTTCCTATGAACATTCACCCCCCCCCCCCCCCCCCCCCCCCTCTTTCCTCTCTCTCTCTCTCTCTCTCTAGGCCTAACCAATATCCATCCTACGACTTTCAATAGTGGCTAGTTATGTTCAACTTCAATTTTCTTTATTTCAAATCGATTATACGCTGGGACGCATTCCCGTCAGGTGAACAAAATAGCTAGTGACGTAGGGTAGCATTTCCTTTGACAGTTTGACACAACATTGTCACCTTTTCTGCTTGAGTTCACCACCTGTTCAAATCGAAGAAAAAGAACTTTTCTAGAGTTCACCACCTTTTATAAAAAGAATAATGTTATGGGGCTCATGACCAAATCACCAAGAGTGTGTTTGGATGAGAGAAAAAATGATGGAATTTAATTGAAAGTGAGGATTTCATAATTCCTAAAAGCCAATTCCCTCGTTTGGCATTATCAGATTGGAAATTTTAAATTTCTCTGTGGAAAAAAACGAAGGAATTCGTTATTTAAATTCCTCACTTCAATTTCCACCAAAATAGGTGTCATTTACGAATTCATTTGCAGTATTCAATTTTTATTTCCAAAACAAGACTTTTTTCTATTTTATCTTTTTATTTGTTTTAAACTTTCTTAATTTATTACACATTTCAAATCCTAAATAGATGCAACCAAACAATAGAATTTGCAATTAATTGAATTTTTGATTGATGGAATTAAAGATTCCATCATTTATAAATTCCTACGGATTTTATAATTTTCTCATCCAAACGCACCACAAAAGTTTCAAGATATGAAAAGAAACTGACTCTGAAAGTGGTGCTCCTCATGCAAGTCGCCCAAACAATTTACGGTTGTAATGGCCCATCTGAATCCAATCTGACCCAAACTAACCCAACCAAACAATTCAAGGTTTGTTAATGGCCCAAACCTGGCTACGGTTGAAAATAAAAGAAATGGGAATAGGAATAGACTGTGATTAGTTCTTGAAAGAAGAACGAAAAAACATTTAAGATATATCATAGCAAAAGAAAACAAAAAACGTAATTGCAGCATACATACCACTCTAAGAATCCATGGCACGGGATAAGGGGAACATAAAAACTCCAACACTAAAATATAATCTGTTATCTCCTCAACCAATGTATGAGGCATATTGTGGCCATGCATGCTTAATTATCTTAATTAATGAAGAAATTTAAGCATCCAACCTAAAAATAATCGGTAATAAGTAGACTTCGTGTCTTAAAAGTTCTTATACGTACAATGTTATATTTTTTCAGTATGAGACAACAATATATACATTCTCACAACATTAATGTCGGCTAAACTCTTCCACTACATCCTAGCTCATTAAAAGGATTAATATAAGCTTTAGTTATCATCATTGTAATAATATATATTCGGTGCTTACTAATCAAGTTTGAATAGAAACTTTGAAAACTGGTGAACTATACAATAATATGTGGTTTGCGATTAATAAGTATCGAAGTTTTTCAAATAAAAGTTTGTAAGGACAAAAATACTTAAGTTGTAGATAGTATCTATTAGGTTACACGTTCAGACGATTGATGAATGTCTCACTTGTTTTTATTGTTAATAACTAAACAATAGTGTCACGAAAAAGTATAATCACATATTTCACATTAATTATTTTCCGGACATTCTCTAGTGATCTACTAATTGCTCGATCTCGCGTCATCATACATATTCGAGGGTAGTTCACTAGTTAAATAGGACTTATGCATGATCTATAGGCATAGTTGCAGAATGCAATGATGTATATAACAAAAGGATGAGCAAAATAAATTTGAAATTTTGCTCTTAAGACTCTATGTCCCAGACCAAAAGGCAAGGCCCCCAAGAAGCAGAAAAGTTATCTATAAGAGTCAATCCTCATGAATGATAGAACATGTCTAAAAATCATGACATAAAAGCTAACCAAATCAAAAGAACTTAAAGATTGCGATCATTAAGTAGACGAGTTTGAGGACCTTCTCAACCCATAATTTCCCAGGGGCCCCTGAACAAAGAGATCTAGTTTTCCTTTTCAATTCAATTTCGAAGGCCGAAAGCAGATCACATAATATTGCTGCGACGGTCAATCACATTGAAGGCTTTTTCCCCTGGAAACAGAGAATTAACGTATTGGGAAACTAAACCAGCTATTGTCATTTTCATGGTGAAATGTTTTTCATTTTCCCCTTGTCTCTGGGAAGTTCCTACCGTTGCAGGGTACAGTGTTCTTTGCTAACAGTTAAGGAAATTTATTTGTCTAGCCAAGTTCAGTCGAAAGCCACCCACATATTACTTAAGGTAAAACAGGCAGTGAATTTTGTTCGTCTTTTGTCTTTCATCGACCGTTGGATATAGATATATAATAAGGAGCCAATACGAGATCTTTTCAAGTATGGTCGCTTACTTCAAATATGATTAACCAACATATTAACAAATTGATTACGAAAAATTAAAATAATCTATAAATAGAGCTTAATTTTCGTAAGCAGGTACCGTCTTGAAGTGACATGAATATCTTTTCCCAGATCTTCCCTTCATCTTGTTAGGAAGAGAGATCCATTGTATTGTGGTTAAGTCACCTTAGAAAGCTGCCATATGCGTGTTCATTCTTTGTACCAATAATTCACATGTCTTTCATTGTTTTAATTTTTAGGAATTTGTTTTTGATTAACGCTAGAATCAATAAAGAAAAGACCATTTTGCATCTTTTGGTATCCTTTAAATGTGGTCTAACTTTTTCATGAAATGATGTTTTCCTTCTTCCGTTTCATTCAAACTTCTTAAAGTAAGAACGTTTTTTTCCTTCTTCTTCTTCTTCCTGAAATGATGTACGTTTTCCTTAATTATTCTTTTCATTCTTTGGTAAGAGAGAGAGGTTTTCTTAGTCATTTAAAACTCAAAATCATGTTTATGTAGTTAGGTCGTTCACTCGTTGAAATCCGTTCAGTTGTAGTGATCACATGCCTGATGATTGTTTTTATCATTGCCCTATTTTTAATTTTTGAAACAAAAAATGCTTTTGAGGAATCATTGCAGTCCTCTCCCGGAGAAACCCTACCTTAACTTTTTTTATTTATTCATTTTTTTGGTTACAACCCTATCTTATAATTAGGTACTTCTATTAATATGTTCTTGTTTGATAATTGATATTATTGGGGTGTCAAATGTCTAATTAGTTGCCTCACTAGAAGGTGATTCTATTGCAAACAAAAATGTGGGATCTAGTTAATGAATGAGGATTCAGAGCGCTGACGTGTACTTATACTAACATGAATAAATGGTTAGATAACAGGATTCAAATTTGTTCACCACCTAAACATTGGTGGTGATCGCTGCTTTATTGCAGTTAAAGCAAATAGAGTCGCCAGTAGAGCGCTCTTTGCTAGTTGGTGCTTTGTTGAGTACAAGCATTTAGTAGACACTCAGGATAGTATTTCAGGATGTTCTACTTATTGTAATCAGGGGTTTAGGCTCAATGTCCCCCCTTGTATTCGACAGTTTCTTTAATTAAGGCTATCAAGGCTTGAGAGCTGCCGCACCGCCCTTTTCTCAAAAAAAAAAAAAAACATTGGTGCTGATATCACCACTCAATAAACACATGTCATGTGTATTATAACTTAACTCTGGTTACTAATTACAAATTAATAATTTTTAATTTATGTTTATTATTCTCTCTCTCCTCTTTCTCTCTCTTCTCTCACAGCTGCAACTCTGCAAGAGGCAGCCTTCCTCATCTCCCCAAAACCCAGTTCCACATTCACCTTCTTCTTCTCAGCTCCTCAATTTAAGCGAATCACGTAAGCCCAGCAATTTATTAAGTTTCTCTTCAGATTCTGCAATTCTTATTGAATTCGAGTCACACTACGAACACCCAAACCCAAATTCATAGAATTCCAATTTCTCAAGATTAATTTGGGTGATATGTGATTTGAGCAAGAGCAAAAGCATGTCCTTCGGTGCCCTGGTCTAGCCCAACGGCCACCGTCAGCGCCGTCACAGTTGCCCAATGCGACGACGACTTTTCTCCGAAATCCATTATTCGTTTCGAATCCCATCTCCTATCTTTGTACTAGGACGTGAAGAGCTTGAGGAACTGAGCGACGACACAGGCGAGGAAGGCGGAGATGAGAGCGAGGTTCGCCAAAATCGCTGCCATTCACGACGAAGACAACGTCGTCGCGCTGCCGAAGGTTGCATTCATAGCCGTCATCACCTTGTCCGAGTAATTAAAGTATTTTCTTCTAAAAAAAAAATTAAAGTATTTTTATTATTATTAAATTTCATTTTCTCTTTCCTGATAATTAATTAAACTAACTATGGTTAATCATGAGTATGATTTATAAGAGATGGCAACTTCTAATTCGGTGGTGGTATCACTACCTAGGAGATAGTGGTGAGCAAATTTGAATCCTAGATAACATCAAGTGGACTTTTTGGTTATTAAAAAAAAATGTTAACTACAAATATCAAAGATTAAGATCATCTAATTGGTATCGGACTTCAGGCAGTGATTCATGCTATTCATATTGCATCACAGAAAGGTTGGCGCTCCCTATGGATTGAAAGTGACTCGGCTTTGGTAATTCATTTTTTGTCTTCTCTTTAGAGTGATGTACCATGGCGATACTCTACCAATTGGTTCAACTGTCGGGTTATGCTTGCATCTATGTCGGTGAAAGTTTCTCATATCTATCGAGAAGACAATCAGGTAGCGGATTCTTTAGCTAATTTTTGGGCAAATCAGGTTGGTGTTCATTGGTGGGACTCTTGTCCTCCTTGTGCACTTGCGGCATATTCCCGAGATTTGACAGGCCTTCCTAATTTCAGGTTTGCATAGTAGATGTTAGTAGGCCTGGGCATAGTCGGGCCGGGTTGGTTACAGGCCCAAACCGAACACCAACCGAAATAATCGAAAATCCTATTTCTGGAACCGAACACCGTATTCTTGTTGACTTGGGCCGAATTCTTGAATCAGGGCGGGTCGGTTTCGGTTGTATGATGGGCCCAAACTTTTTATGTAGTCACCACAATTTCCTCATCTTCCATGTTCGAAATGGATCGGATACATATCGTCAAGTGTTTTAGTCATTTTATGCCATCTTTGATTGTCTTCCTCATATGGCTTAAGATCTGCTCAAAGGTTTCATCAGAATTCTTAGTGGGATGGATGTGTATTCCTTCATATGTAGTCACCACAATAACCCATCAGAAATCAAGTAGAAGACCCTAAATCTAAATCCCCAATTTGAGTAATTTGAGTAATTTCATCACATACAGGAGCCCGGAGGAGAGAGAGACTCGGAGATGGCTGAGAAAGGCCGGAGACCCGAAGATAGAGGCTAGAGATCGGTGGTCTTCGTTCTGAGAGAATGGCAGCTGCGTTTTTTGAAAGAGAGAGTCTGAGTCTCAATGAAATTGAAATGACTCAAATGAGAGATCGGGCTGTGTGGGGTAAGGTGTTAGGGTTTTCTTTTTTCATTTAGAGTAAGTGCGGTAAGGTGTATTGAAAGTAAAATAAAACTAATCAAATGTTGACACGTAATATAAATTATATATTTATATATATTATGAAAATCGGTCGGGTCGGTTTTAAAACGGTCGGAAAAACCTCCAACACCGATTCCGACCCGCATACAGTCGGTTTCGGTTCGGAAATTCTGGGGTTTTGTCTTTCTTACTTTGGTTCGGAAACCGACTCATTTTTTTCGGTTCGAAACGGTCAGAAAACCGAACCGCAATCGGTTATGCCCAGGCCTAGATGTTGGTTGCTTCTCTTGGGTTGTTCTTTTGGGGGTCCTTATTAGTCTCATTTTTTTCTCTTCTTTACAGATAGGACGATTTGCTATCTTTAATGTTGGAAATTTCAATCTAGTTGTAATGTTTCTTGGTATTGAGAGAGGTTTTGGTTTATGTCCCCCTCTTCCTTCCTGTATTTTGTTTTTTATTATTCTAATAAAATAAAATAGAGGGACGGGGGGTGAGTTCCCGAGTGTAGTGGTCCCCTCTCTATTATGGGGAGGGTAGGCGCTTTTCGCAATGACCGCTAACGAGGGGCTAATCTTCTATTTTAATTTAAAAAAAAAAAAATTGGTATTGGATCACTTGCACTGCCGATTAATATTTAATTCAAAGTTTTTAATTAATATTAGGGTGGTTGATTTGTTTGTTTGTTAATTAATTTTTTATTTGTTTTAGTGTTGTAAACCTAATTCCTCCCTTTGGGGTTTGTAATATTTATTTTTTAAGAATATATTCTCCCATCTATCGAGGTTTGCCGATCGCATCCTTTCCTTTTTCATTTACTTGCCATTTTCAGAAACATATGGGAGGGATCCAATTAAGTAGATTTGTTCTTGCCAGTTTGATACAACTATTCTAAGTTTTTTATGATCTGCACATGTTGATCGATCTTTAAAAACAGAAGAATAATACGGAAAATATAGTAGCTAGCTAGCTAGCTAGCAGTTGAATGTCGTCAGCTTGATGGTTTATATGAAAAGCTAATTGGTTGAGAACAATCTTCTCCGAGAGAGAGTGATACATCACCTACCCACGTATAATTGTAAAGGAAGAAAAGTGTTTTGGAGGCGATGTCGGCCATACTTGTCTCCCCACAGTCAAATTAAGCACACTTTTTTGCTCATTCAAATAAGTTCGAAGGATTATTATTTCTTCAACGTACTGCAGCTTGTTTTTTCATCTCAGAATCGAAAACCCCACAAGAAATTTTGGTTTTATGAATGAAAGGTACCCGACTAACCACACCTTTTCAACACTAAAGGACCCTCCAATCCCTCTCAGACTAAATTCAAGGTCCCAGGCATGGCCGACTTGCTCAAACTTTTCCCCTTTCGCAAATTTTGCATGAACATACAAATTAAATCATGAATGACCACCCAATGGGGAATCTTGAACAATGCCTTTAAACTTAAATATAAGGTAGTATCGAATAAGAATAGTGTGAGATGATTAACGACTTCAGTTGTTGGTTAAATTAATGTTTTGTCGAGATGTGGAAAGGATTATCAAATATTAAGTCTGGATATGGAAGGGATTGCTGATGATATTATGATCTTTAATAAAATAATTTCACTACCTGCCGACCTCAAGCTCAACCAATCTAGGCACCCTTTAAGAGACGCTAATTGAATAGTTTTACTTTTGGCTAACTCATTATATTACTATTTCAGACTTTCTAGTGAAGTCCAATGAACATCAAAGCTACCCGCAATAGGCTCTCTTTGATGGATCATTTGTACAAACTACAAATTATTAGTCACATAAGAGACCAATTAATTGTTTGATTATCATTGCAGTCATTTCGACTAGAGATTAGAATTATTTAGTAGTTTATATATTTTGTGTTTGATATTGTTTTGATCTCACCTCTATTGCTTTAACGTGTTCCAACTTTTCCAATATATTTGTAGTAGTTCCGTCAGTCTATCACTTAAATCATTTATCTAACGGTTAACTTAATTATGATCTTAATATGCATATCTTTTGTAAACATGATATTTGCCGAAACTATAAACATGAAGTTTGTTTAGATACTTAATTATGCTGATATCTGGTGTAGATAGTTAGAAGAGTCTCACGAATGTATTTTAAATCATTGTAAACTTTAAGAGAATATTTAATCGATCAGGACTAATTGAATGATTGTTTCGAAACACAGATGGACAAAATTATACATTCTTGAAACAATTGATTACCAACCATTTTCTTCTGATTCTTCAATATAAAAACCGAACAAAAAGAAAACCAAACACAAACTAAAATTCATTGATGATATGTAATCGCTTCTAATACCACAATGAAAAATGTTTCTCCTCATCTGATTAACAAACCAAAATATGGATTACTTGCTAGCTAAGAGAGCACCATCTTTGACTACTCCTCGTATAGTCGTATATGCCTTAAATTTGATGGTGGTTTCCGTAGTGTCATACATGCTCAGTTATGTTGGATGCTGCTGAGGTACTCTGGCCATTTTTGCAAGAGCCAAACTTGCCTTTGGTTTTCTTTTTATTTGGGGTCAAACTTGTTTTGCGTGCTATACAAAATCGCTTTGTGCTTTGTGCTTTGTGCTTTGTGTTCTATTATTTTATTGTGTGGTAGTCCACAAGATATGAGAAATTGACAAGAGATGCTTGTCTCCTTAAAGAGTTAAAGAGGTGAAATCGTCTTGTAGGCCCTTCGATGATGTGTAGGGTTTTACATGTATTGCAGAATTGAAGTTGAAGCTCAATGTATCAATCCTAGCCTTGACACGTCTATTTCTCCTCACTAACTCTCTTTCGCTTCATTCAGGTACGACTCTAATCATACTAGAGTAAAAGCGAGAGTTGTTTTAAGTGCCATCAAATTTGTTTGAAGAGTAAAAAGGCGCCATCACTTTGTCTACTCAACACATTTGATTACATTTCAAATCTTCTCCAACACTTTGCCATAACATGCACTTATGGTGTTTAGGGTTTAGTGTTGATACCAACCCATATATGTTAGGTACAAATAATAAACAACAATGTATAAAACATTGAATATATATATATATATAGGGGTTCTTGGTTGCGGACGTCCGTACCTAAGGATTAGGTACGGATTTCCATTTTCCCCCCCTTTCCGATCACACATTTAGATCTTAACCGTTCAGTTTTTAGGTCCTAATGTATAGATCATCTCTGCAAAATTTCAGCAAATTGGTGATCGTTAAGGCATTCAAAACTGCAATTTACAACAATGAATACGAACGGTTCCGAATCGACAAATTTGGCTGAAATTTTGCAAAGATGATCTATACATTAGGACCTAAAAACTGAACGGTTAAAATCTAAATGTGTGATCGGAAAGGGGGGGGGAAATGGAAATCCGTACCTTTTACTTAGGTACGGACGTCCGCACCTGAGAATGGCTATATATATATATATATATATACATCTACTTGATATTATTGTTTTATCGAGATAAAGTTGACTCAGAGTAATGTGAGTATGGACGTCTACATTGTGGGCAGGCGGGCCGTTGTATATACGAACAATTAATGCGCTTATTGTGAAGCTATCAGTATAACAGTAGTGTTCCCCTGGTCAGCAGCTGACCATGGGGAATATGGTCACTCACCATCCGATTGAAATCGGACGGTTGACAGCTAAGTGATGAAATCTGAGATGAGAGCTGTCAACCGTCCGATTGAAATCGGACGGTGAGTGACCATATTCCCCATGGTCAGCTGCTGACTAGGGGAACACGGCTGATCAGTATAAAGACGTCCACACGTAAAAATTTACTATGACAAACACATACGTTGTCCTTGTCTTTTGGACCACAGTACTATTGATTGAATCTTACAAAGTTTCTGACCAAAGAAGAAAAATGTTATAAAATTTCTGGTCTCCCATTCTTGCAGATGCTGAAATATCACCAACTCGATTTTACTGCTTGCTGCAAGTGAAGCAAAGCAATAGAGATACACATAGATAGATAGAGAAATGGAGTTGATGGTTGCATCAATAATTCTATATAATTGCCCCCGACAATTCAACAGTGTAAAACTTTAACGAAGAAAGTGACAATCTCTCGTTACTCGAAACCATTATAATCTCTACTTTCAAATTTCAATCTTTCATCAAAGGATATCGACATTTTATGGTTCATGGGACCGTGGAGCTTTGACTCATGATAGCTCCATACTCCGGAAGGTCGTTCACAGTTTTAACTTCCAGTGAATAATACATATTGAAGTTACAATAGAATTTTAGGCTTTTGGTACTTCATACTCATCATAGCTTCAAACTCCGAAATAATCATATATGATGAACTAAATTGATCATGATAAAAAATTAAATGCATATTCTCATTCTAAAAAAGAAGAAGAAGAAGAATTAAACGCATATTTTGAGGTTACAATAGAATTTTATGACTTTCAATTATCTAGTTATCTCTTATGGGGAAATTCTAAGATACTTACATGTATGTGATACCCACATTTACAGATATGACAACAAATTTGCTGTCATTGTAGTAAAGAGAGTCATTTTTTGAGAAATTTTAGTTCTACTAGAGATAATTACTACATTTTAACATGTTTATGAACAGATTGTTGTCGATGTTGTAATTTGGTTCAATTATATGCAAATGTGTAAAACAAATGCAGTAACTTTGTTGTCAATGTTGTAAATTTGGTTCAATTAGTTTGTAATTTTGGTTCAATTAGTTGTAAAATGAGTGTATAATATACATCCAAGTACAATAGACAAGTAAGACTATGGTAGTTAACATTTCTCATACATCAACTATTTTTACCACTTTGAGTACTCATTTTACCACTTGAGGGCTTATGTGGTAACTAAGAAAATTTACCACTTTAAGGACTCATGTTACCACTTTGAAGACTAATATTACTATTTTGAGGACTCATTTTACCACTTTAAGACAACTGTATGCATGTCATATGTTAACACATTGTAGAATTTCCCACAATAGACAACCCCATCTTTTATATCATTTTTATATATAGTTTTCTCTTTTTCTATATGAAAAAAGAAAAGAAAATAAATTAAGCAGGTGGACTTTTAGTTAACCATGGATAAGGGAATTTTCTGTTAAAGAAATATATAGTTTATAATATAAAATGCATCAGCTTAATTTATCATTAAACTTCTCTCTGCATATCTCAGTCACTGTAAAAGCTTTCTGTAGCAAATGTCATGGTTGACAGTCACGTACAGACTCACAGCTAAGCAAAAGCAATCTGATCCACAGTTTGAAACAATCAGTGAACAGTGGAGAAGAAAAACCGTACAATCTTAATTCAAAATATAAAAAAAGAAAAAGAAAACAAAAGGAAGAACAACACACAAACACCTACTGGCACTCATAAAGCAAAATAACTCACTGCCTCGATCAGTTTGAAAAACTCCCATGTTCATCGTGTTGTTATTTACATGCTCCGTACTCTTTCTAATTTTTTTTTGTTTGCTTTCATAAAATCATCTTTATTTCCGAGTGAGAACCTAATACAAGATCAATCGTAGTTCCAGAGACTCTCTCCTCCTTCTGAATTCTCCGGCGAGTCATAATCAGAAGGCGGCGAGTTTATCCTCGGCGGAGAAACCAGCATTCCCTCAGCCATGTCCACCAGCAAATTCGGCATCCCAAAAATCTCTTCCTCGTCCATAAAGTCTGCTCCCACAGACGACGCCAAAGTCCTGTTATTAATACTCAACATATCATCATACTCTTTCTGTTGTTGTCCAACATTTGAAGTCTCCGTGGAGCCACTCGTTTTCAGCGTTGCCGGGCCTACTGCAGTAGCGGCTGCAGCGGCGGCAGCACGAATGTCCAGGGCAGACATGGATGCCGGTACTGGATACGACTTGATAAAACTAGGAAAGTTGAGAACAGCATCCTCACGTTTCAGAGCCAGTGCCGCCACGTCATAGGCGGCTGCAGCCATCTCAGGAGTTGGGAAAGTCCCGAGCCATATTCGCTTGGTCTTGCGCGGCTCGCGGATTTCCGACACCCATTTTCCTCCCCGGCTTCTGATTCCCCGGTACCTCGGGTGCTTGCCAGAAGAGCTCGAGGCCATGGGAGTCTTTCCCTGCGGTGCTGTTGCCTCCTTGGGTGGTTGAAGCTGTAGCTGCTGTACTGCTGTTGCTTCAGAAGTGGGGGGTATTATGGGTATAGTTGGTGTTCCACACGGGTGGTCAAGAGGAAGAAGAGCAAGAGAATGTGATGGAGCTGGAAGAGGAGGCTGGTGTAGTTTAGGAGGAGGAGGAGGAGGAGGAAAGTCAGAGGTGAACTGGGTCGGTGTGGGTTGGTCTATTGTTATTTGGCGCAAGTTAGTGGGAGGAGTATTTGGGTCAGCCATGACCTATATATATAGGTATGAGATAAATGTTTATGTGGGAATTATAGAAGCTAGATAGCTGGGTAGGAAGGTAAGATATTAATTCTGAGAGGTCATGGTTTGAGGTTTTGTAGAGGACGATATATATGCGCGTGATTTTAAAGTTAGAAGCGTGGGGATTTCGTGGGAGGGGAGAGGGGTCTCTATATCTCTCGCTCACAAAGTCGTGGCTTGCACCCAGTTGGGTTTTGGGTTCAAGGATGTTACGGTTTTTGACAACTTTTGGAGAAAGTGTTTTCGCAAATCAGTCAAATGTTCTGTGATTTGATCGAGCACACGCATTAGGCACAGGCTTGGAATGAGCTGTTGTCTATATAAGTATGAATGTGTTTCTGTACCTTTTAGTGGTTTTTATTAGTTTGTGCTTATATGGCTCCGAGTCTTCCACTTTTTTTTTTTTTTTTTTGAAGCAAATAAGAGGCATGCCCCTTACTTGAATTTGATGGGAGACAGTTTATCCTAAGCACAGCAGCCAGTTACAAATTTGATGGGAGACAGTTTATCCTAAGCACACATCAGTTGATTGTTGAATATTGAAGCTTCAGACGTCGTACCAAATATCAAATATCAAAGTAAATGATGAAATTCTTTTTATGGATTCAACAGTGTTGTACACTTTCCTGAACTAATTATTTTTCTCGACTATTTAGTTTTTTTCTTCTTCAATTTACATGATGTTCTTACGTACACTAGTTTCTACAACATATTTGTTTTTCCGTTTATGGTGTGTGGTCACATTATGTGCCATATAAAAGAACACCATTGAGAAATCGATTCATCTCTTTTTAATGAGGGATGAGAAACCAAGATTCTCACCGCAGTGTATTATAGATATAGGCTCTATTTAAGTTAATTATCTTTAGTTCAGTTGTTTACGTACTAGGGGCTTAAGGCAACTAAATGACACTAAATTAGAAGTGTTATTAAAAATTTACATTACACTGAGAAAAAAGAAATTACATTGCATTGCGAATCACTTTGACGTGACATATTTATATTATGAATCAACACTAATTATGAGATACGATTGTCTCATACATGTAATTTTATCATTATATACTTACGTACATCTGATTTCTCTACCCTAAATAATTAGTTTGTTAAATTGATTTTTCTGTTAAAAATTTGCTTTTTACAACATACATGCATGTCGTTTTGTAGGTGAACTTCAGAATTCCATCATTCAAGACACGCTAAAGTTTTTTTTTCCTATAGAAGGATTGCATGAAGCGAACCTGGGGCAGGAAATTTAGAAGCATTCAAATTCCAGTTACCAGCCAAATGAATCAATATCGATATATCACTTTTGACATGACTAAACACAGAATTAATAATTTGATCGGTTGATCGATTATCCATTTGCCAAACATTAGGAGAATTCCCTATTCTGACAATCAAAGAGTAGGTTGTGGCCCAACCAAGTCCTACCAAATACAGATAATAATCGTCTTGTTAGTGCTAAAACTGTGAGCATCAGTTCCACTAATAGTAGTAGTAGTCTCAGTAACTAGTTATAGACCACATGCTTACATGTTTCTTTTGAACATTCGTTTCTGCTTTGCTTTGTAAACCATAAGAGAGAGACTTTCCATAAAAAGATAAAGACCAGGAGACATTAATTCATGCATGCTATCTAGCTAATTCATAATTTTTTTTTTTGTTTAGAAATAAATTAAAAACCAAAGCCTCGAAAACAAATCGATTTAAATCGGTCGAAGTTGAAAGCCGAACCTCACTAGATAAAGAATATAACTAAATCTTTTCATTGATATGAATATAACAAAGAGCAGCCATGGTACCTCTCATAAATAGTTTTCTTTTCATTGCGCGGATTGTTTTGGCCATGATTGCTTATAAATTATGTACATAAATTCTCTGGAGGATGTTTGGCCAACAAGGTGCCCTTATCTTACAGCCGGCCAAAGGACCCTGAAGGAGGGGCCCTGTTCGTTCCGACACACGATTTTTGGATGTTGCAGGTAGGGCTGGGCACTGTCCCAGACCGGCACTGCTTTTACAGGGACCGGGACCGGAACTGGCAAAGCTAAATCCGGACCGGACTTGCAGATGCAGAGAATGGGAACCGGCCTAAACCCGGACCGGTAATTGTTTTACAGGAACCGGGACCGGAACAGGGACCGGCAGTCTTAATTCGGGCCGGGACCGTAGTTGCAAATAACAGGGACCGGGATAAACCCGGACCGTGACAAAACCGGCCCATTTTTCGGGTTTCCGGTTCCAGTCAATCTTTGCAGCACTGCTGCATTTTGCTGCTTGACCTGCTTCTGTTTAGAGAGTATAAAGAGTAATGCAATATGATTCTATGAACTAGCAACAAGGCTGCAATGCTGAAAATAAAACCAATAAACCATTCTGCAAAGTGCAATCTGCACTAGCAGCAAGGCTGCAAATAAATCCATCTTGCAAATAACCATTCAATGATGTCAATCAACACAATTACACAGCAAGTTCACCAACACATATTGTCTTAACAACATAACAAATTAAAAACCAAAACAATGTTCAACAAGACAACAAGTGAACAACCAAACTTCCATCAGTTCCATGCTGCCATGCTCAATGCCATGCAGCTGCTCCTCCAGTCCACCGTCTTCAAATTTTTTCCCCTACACATTTCAATTTAAAAAGACATTGTATTACACATTTATACATTATATAGTTATACATTGCATTTGCAGAGCAGCAACAATTTACAGTTTCAAAGTTTCTCAAGAACTGCAATGGCTCAGTCAAAGAAATGTATTAACAATCACCATAATGTACCACGTTTCCCTTAGAATTAGCTCATTGAGACCATCAAGTTAGATTCCATTATTTGTACTTCACAAGTTCAATGAGATGAATCTGGTCTAAAAAAGTGATCTTAGCTTCTACTGATCCTACAGTCCAAAAGAAGGATTAAACGGAAAAACATAATAATGGTTATGTTATGTTGTTAAGACAAAATGTATGACTTGAATCCGATGATTCTCCTACTTGAACCTTCAAAAGTTGAACCAAGTTGATATATTAGTTAAGTTATCATTATAAACTGAATGACAAATACACATCAATTCCAGTAACTCAAAGTATTCCTTGAGTAACCATTGCATTCAAAATGTACAGCAATCAATAAATCAAACAAAATAAAGACTTCATGACCAACATTCAAAGTTTCAAACTACCAAAGATTGGTACCGATTTGGCAGAAAGAAATAAAGAAATAAATGAAGTTTAAGAGAATGTAATTGTGTTGCTGTATGAAGGGAAATCCAAAAAGAAAATGACATTCCTGCTCGTGAAGGAGAACAAGAAACCAAGGTGCCCAACAAAGAGATTTAGCTGTTTTGGCCAACATTACATTTCAAACTAGGTGACTTCACCATAAGCTTGTATGAGGTGATAAGGCAGTAGAAGCAGACCAATGATCAATCTCAGCATCAAAGATAATACACACCCCTTCAGGGCTTGTCAACACCAAGTACGAGTAGTATACAGAACAAGTTTCAAACTGAATCAAGCATATCTTAGCTTTCTTCAAGCTGTGTCTGAAAGCATTTAATTAACTATACCGAAATAACTTTCTATATAAAGACATGTGACATCATAGGAACCAGGAGATTAAGCCAGTGATATAAACTGAAAAAGGACATTGCTTTTCATATAAAGCCGTAGGTGTTAAGAGTTAAAATGACTAAAGACTGCTTCGATTATCAGCAATCCTAGATTTCTGCCTATGCTGTACTACAGAGCAGCCATTAATGGTAATGAGGTCCGTGGAATGGTAAAGAAGAGTGCTACCAGACTTGGATACTTAGATTGAAACCGATACCAAATATCTATAATTAAGCATGAAAGTATTCAACTGTAAAGCACGAGTGAGATATAGCACATGAAGAAACAACACATTGAAATTTATGATGCAATTGATTTCCGGATGACATCAAAAACGGACTAGTATGAACTTCACCCCAAACAACAACAAAACAAATCCAATCACTCTGGTACCGATCCCATCCATAATACCAAAGATTGGCAGGATATGGCATCATTACACAAAGATTGGAACAAAGCTACTATCAAAATCATTTCTGGTAATCTGGTATTATATATTCCATATATCACATAGAACACATAAAAAAACATCTGCAATATATAGAAGATGGAGGAGGTACCTCAGCGCCAGCGTCGGCCCAAGCTTGCTCGGAGGCGTATCGGACGACGGCGAGAGCCAGATCTTCCTCGGAGGTCAGGCTTCAAGCTCTGTGCAGCCGGATCTTTCTCTTCCCTGCAGAAAAAAGGCAAAGAATGAGAGACTGAAGAGACCAAGAATGAGAGACTGAGAGCTGAGAGGCCGGACCGCCGGAGGCGACGTCGCGGAGAAGACCAGAGGTGAGGAATACCGATTTCTGGGGACTGAGTGACTGGGGCTGAGGAAGACCGGCTGACTGACTGAGGGCTGAGGATGAGGAAGATAGATTTCTGGGAGAGACCGAGAGTCCGCCTCCAACTCTGGCCGAGTCGCAGAGATGAGAGATCTGAGGAATCGACTTGGGATTTTAGATATTTTAGGTTAGGTCTATTAATTAATCACATGTGATGTGTCCATACTAACACAATATACTTCGAAAATAAACCTATAATTGGACGACACGTACCTAAGTTCGGGTTTTCCGGTCCACGCAGTCATCTCTAGTCAAGAACCGAACCCGGACCGTCAAGTTCAGTTTAGGGACCGAACCGCTCGAACACACTTATTTTCAAGAACCGGGACCGGACCGCCACACTGAGTATAGGGACCGAACCGGCCCGAAAACACTTATTTTCCTTCTAAAACCCGGCCCGAACCGGCCGGTCCGGATCGGTCCCTTCCGGTCTTTCGGTCATTCGGTCATTTTTGCCCACCCATAGTTGTAGGACATGAAGGATATGTCATCCACAAATATAAATACCCCATTGAATCAGGTTAGTTTTCTATGAACATCTCAAATGCAAGCAACTTGAAAACCATATACTAGAAGGAAAAAAAAAAAGGAAGAAGAAGAAGAAACGCTATCCTCTGGATAGAATGAGCAAGAACCTCTACCAATATAAGAAAATATTTTAGACTTATTTTTATAAATATTAAAGTTATATATTACCAAAAAAAAGTTATATGCTCAGTATTATTTGGTCTAGTGGCATAAGTCTCCCCTTTATAAGTGAAATGTCGCACTACAAGAAAAATGACATTTTGCAAGGAATTGTTTTCCTTGTAAAAGACTAAAAATTCGTTGCAAAAAGGCTCTTGCAAAAGAGCAAATACAACAACCTAAAACTTCCTTGCATTTGTGAACACAAATGCAAGGAATTGTTCATCTCAAATGCAAGGAATTCAACACATGAGGTTAACTATAGTTAACTGAAGTACAAAGACAATTCCTTGCATTTGCTCGTTTTTACCAATTAAAATGCTTTTCTGGAATTTAATTACATTTAATATATTATTAATTTCTTATCCAATCTGACAAAAATCCTTTGAGGCTATGAGTAAATGAATCACTCTTATTATAAATCAGAGTAATAATTACATATGGAAAATTCCATAAAGATTAATAACTCAAAGTTTACATAATCTCATTCAAGACATCTCATCTATGTCAAAAACTTGGGAGATAATCACAAAACTTCTCATTTACAACCATCATACACTTATTGCTGGAGTAGCTCCACTCTTACTGACTACCTGCAGGGATGAGAAATTTGATCAATTTGAATGAACTAGTGAGACGATCTAACTACATGAGACAATCTGGTATTGACTAATATTAATCCAACAAGCACATACATAGCATCATCTGAGGTCAATTAACTTGTCCATCATGCAAATGATGAGCCCTGAAACTGACAAGCACGAAAAAAAGATATTCAAAAGCTGATGATGAAGTTGACAAGGTCAAAGCAAACTTAATATGTGATCATTGAAGTGTTTAGTACAACTCATCCATGAAAGCACTCTTAATATGTCGCTGACAGTAAAGACAATCACAACCCAGCAAATTAAAGTGTTTAATTACTACAACTCAGCTATGAAAGTACTCTTAATATGTCACTGACAGTAAAGAAAATCACAACCCAGCAAATTAAAGTGTTTAATTAGTACAACTCGACTATGAAAGCACTCTTAATATGTCACTGGCAGTAAAGAAAATCACAACCCAGCAAAGAAACAAATATACCTCTGAGCCCTGAAACTAAACGGAAAAACAAGAAAACCTGCAAAAAGAAAATCACCTAGCAGTCAACCAAAGGAATTAATTAGATTCCATATCCTCTGCCTCAACCAAAAATGAATAAAATAGGAATACAAAATAATGGATGTTAAGCAAGACACCAAACACCTAAGAAAGAAACAGCAAACATCAACTAAAAGCCCTAAAGATTTAATTGTAGAAACCAGTTTAGCATAGAAAGATATATTCACTCACTAAGTTGATTGTCGTCGACTAGTCTGAGAAAATAGTAACTGCTGTAATGCAAACATTCGCGCTGCAAGAGAAAACAAACGAATAGGAGGTTTGTGAGTGTGAGGCACAGGGCATTGTTAAACTCTATAACGACACCAAGAATGGCTATGGTCTACGTTAGGGCACCATCCCTACATGCATACAAGAAAGCTGCATAAAACCACATGTTTGGGGGAGTCTTGTCTTGATAATTTCAAGATTACAAATAATCCATCTGCATGCTTGGACAATCTTGTAGATCAATAGGATCAGTACGTTGATGATCGTGTTCATATGGACATTACGATTTTGATTGATTAATAGGTAGTCAATACTTAACAATCTTGTATATAGTTAAGTCTAGCAAGTGTAGAAGTTTACTGTATACAAGATTGTTGAGTAGTGACTACCTATTAAGTGTAAAAGTTGTGTAAGCTTGACAATTAGTACAAATGTTAGTCACGTACCAAATGCTAAAAGAAACTCTCCAGTTTAACCACATTTGTGGGAAACCAAAACCTCTACAACTAGCAATTATTTGTTGAACCTGCAACCATTGAATTCCTTAACAGAATCGAGATGATCGAAGTATTTAACTCTAATCAAAATTAACCTCAGATTTATTCAAAATCCAAATTGCAGAAAACAACAATCAATAAGAACTCAATCAGAAATCCCAGCTCTCTAGCTACAATCAACATTACCAAACATTCAAAACATAGCGACACAAGAGTGTAAAACCAACTCCTCAAAAACAAAGTAAAACCAACCCATTATCAGAAGCTAACCAGTAAGGAACTTGACCGCCTCTTGCAAGGTTTGCTTAGAGCTCTTGAGACCCAACACATCATTCCACTTGACATTGGATTTTTCCCTAATAAATCGCCGAATTAAGCTTGGCCTGCTCCAGATCCTCCCCGTCGTCGCCTTTTTTAGTCCTTGGGCTTGGTCTTCGGCCTGCTGGCCACCGCCGCATCACCGTTGGAGGCCGGGCCGGGACTGCCGTCATCCAAAACAGCGCGACACAAGTACTCGGTGAATTTCTGGGTAATGGCCTCCTTGATCTTAGGGTTCCCGTACTTGAGGTGCGTCTTGAAGTACTCGAGAGCGTTCATGTAATTGGGAATCGCTGCGATCGAATTTGAGATTGAAATTGGAAAGGGGAAGATGAGGGTTTCTAGAGTTTGAATAAGGGGAAATCGGGGATCGGAGGGTGATTGCTAGAGTGGAGAAACCCTAGATACTGGTTTGGTTGGGTATGAGAGGAACTGAGACTGGAGAGATTGTCTAAGGGAGAGCGAGAGTGAAAAAGGCAAAAAAAAACAAAGGGTCATTGACCAAAAGCCCAAAAATGAGCCAAAGTTATCCCATTTACCCCAGCAACAGATTTTTATTCCCACTAACCCAATCTAAAGAGAAATGACAATTTTGCCCGTAGTCTAATTAAGAAACCATAGCCACTGCCACTCATCTCTCTCTCTCTCTCTCTCATCACCAATCGAATGCAGCTGTACCAGACCATCTCCGATCGAATGCAGCCGTACCAGACCATCTCCGAGACGGCCTCCGTCCTCGGCCAGAACATCGCCGTCACCTTGAACCTCTCCACCGCCTTCAACATCCATTTGAAATCAAATTGCTCTGTCAGAACCAGAGTCGCTGCCGGGTCGGGTTCCATCCGGAGCGTGTACATCCCAGCGACCACAGCTATGAAATTCCGGTGGACGCGAAAGCGAGGGCTGTAGCCGGTGAAGGAGAGCTTGTGATTGTTGGAGCTCGAGTTGAGGAAGTGGATCGGAGATTGGGGACGTTGACCCGGTCGTGGTAGTTGCTGAAATAGCCGGATCCGGCGATGGCGCTTGGCGGCGTAGTTGGTGAAGATGTCCTTAGCGTCAATGGGCGTACCTGGTGAAGTGTTTGATGTGCGAGTGGGAGGCTTCGACCTCACCGGAAGAGGAAGAGTAGAAGCCGGTTCGATTCCGACCAAGTCTCCTGTGTCTTTTTTTTTTTTTACTGGATTTTGGGTTTTTTTTTTTTTTTTTCCAACTGAGATCGAGCATGAGAGGGTGAAGACTCATTTTTTTTTTTTTTTTTTTTTGATAAAATAGGGGCAGAATGCCCAGAAGGAAAGAAATTGAAAAAAAAAATGTTCTATTAGGGGACAATAGATGTCTATTAGGGGGCAATAGACGTTTTGAATGTATGTAATCTCCTCGTTTTTTCTTTAATCAAAGTTTTATTTATTTAATTTTAAGAAGGTTAGTTCGCATTTTAGTAATCGAAAAGTCTATTGGGGGCAATATACGTCTATTGGAGGGCAATATAAGTTTTGAATTGATGTAATCTCCTCGTTTTTTTTTTCTTTAATCAAAGTTTTATTTGTGTAGTTTTAGGAAGGTTAATTACCATTTCGGTAATCTAAACGTCTATTGGGGGGCAATAGACGTCTACTGGGGGCAATACATGGCTGATAGTCGTCTATTGGGTGGCAATACATGGCTGATAGTCGTCTATTGGGAGGCAATACATGGCTGAAAGTCGTCTATTGGGGGCCAATAGACGTCTATTGGGGGCAAAAAAACTTTCCGGTGAGATTTTCAGCAAATTCCGGTGGGCGGCAGCCGATGACCGGAATCCGGCGACCGGTGACCGGAATCCGGCGACCGGTGACCGGATTCCGGCGACCGGTGACCGGATTCCGGCGAAAGTTGGCCGGATTCCGGCGAAAGTTGATCGGATTCCGGCGGCCGGTGACCAGATTCCGGCGGCCGGTGACGGGCTCCGGCGAAGTCTCCTATGGTTTCTCTCTCTTCCATTTTCTCTCTCTCTCTCTAAGTAACAAAGGGGTGAGGGGTAAAATGGTATTAAAAAAAAATTAAAAACAAAAAAAAAATCTTAATGGGGTATTAGGGAAGACTCCCTTAGAGTGTATTGGGTAAGAGAGAATTAAAAAAACTTAATGGGGTAAGTGGGAAAAAAATCCCTAAAAATGGGGTAAATGGACAAAAACCCAAAAAAAAAAGATTAGGTTTAAGAGCAAACCTAAGAGGGCCAAAGATCCCGCTCAAACAATGCAAGGAAATGAATAGCAAATACAAGGACATATTTTTTATATTTTAACAAACAAAATGCAAGGACTTTATGTATTCTTGGCATTATATCCAAACTAAATGCAAGAACTTGTATAATTCTTGGTATTATCAAACCAAATGCAAGGAATTTTGACTCCTTGCATATAAACCCGTTGCATATACCCAAATGTGCTGTGGTGTCGTGAGTTCGACTCACAATAGACTAGCTGTTGTATACTTAAGTCAACTCTTCTCTTGGAGCTCCAAAATACCCGGACTGCTCTTGGGTCTAAGGTTTGAGATTTTTTGCTTGTCCGGCGGTGCTCGGGTTGCTGAGGGACCTCCTTGCCGCTGATGACCGCGCCGGTGCCGAACGGGTGTTTTGAAAGCTAGTTGCTCGGGGAGTTCTGGAGAGAGGTTTTTTGCTCAAGGTTTTGGTTGGGTGGCGGAGGCAACTTCCAGATGATATCTCAGGCGTGGTGGTTGTGTTGTGCAGGGATGGCGGTGTAGTTCCTGATGATCTGTGTGACGGCATGGTTCCTGCTGGTTTGCGTAGCGGTGTAGGTCTAGGTGATCTGGGCGGCTGCATAGGGCGGTGCAGCGTGGCGATGCTGGGTTCGGTTAGGACAACATCGGCGGGGAGACGGAAGGATCGAGCTGCACGGATTTGCACAGGTTGGAGATGGCATATGGGCTTGCTCAAGCCAAGTCCTATTGGGCCTTGCGTTTTTGGGCCTCTTCTCTTGGAGCTGCCTTCTTGGGCTTTTGATGTGGGCTGGGGTGTTTTCCCCTAGGCTCATTCCTATGTTTTTAGTTTTTGTCTAATCACCAATAATTCCCTTGTTAGGAAGCTAGACACTTGTGTGCACTTTAGGTATCTCTAGCGCCTCTGGAGTAGTACCAAATGAGGATTTCCGCTATGTCAACGTATTTGAATGTATAATGAGTAGGTCTATTGTCTATGTACCACTGTGGATACTACCACTATCTTCTTGTCTGTATATGCCTTTAAATGGCAGCGGAATGATATGTAACGGCATATTCTGGCTTGTGATGAATATATTGGCACCCAATCTGGGTTTGATTAAAAAAAAAAAAAAGTCTTTATTTTATTAGTGTAAAGTCTGAGTTTGGATATTTACATAACTATGAATTTTGTTATCTTGTCATCCTACTTTAAATTTAGGACTAAATTCAGTTTGCCCCCTCAAATTTTGGGGCAAACATCAATTTGGTCCCTGACTTTTTTTTTTAATCATGATGGTCCTTGCACTTCCATTTTTCATCACGCACGTTCAAAATTCAAATTTGTCTCCAAATATGACGTCAGATGCTGAGCTGGACCCGACAGCATGGCCCACTTTTCAGACTTGTTTCCTAATTTTAGATGAAATGTCCAAACTATCCTCCTCTCATCTCTTCTCCTCTCCTAAATCCCATAACCCTCTCTCTAATCCCAAAAACCCAGATTCCTTCACAGCTCCGCCCAACCCCCACCATGAGTGCAACCCAACCCTCCTCTCGTACTTCACTTCCCACTCTTAATCCTCTTCACCATCAAAACTAGTCTCCGACTACACACTCTCTCTCCTCTCCCTCATCTCCGAATATCTCCAAATCCACTCTCTCTGTACTCTCCAGTCTCCACAGGCATCCCCACCACCATCCAAACCATCAAAACCAAATTTCACTTCACCTGGGCCACCCAAACCATCAAAACCAAAATTCAATTCGCCTTTACCATTAAAACCAGATTTCTCCTCTAACTTCAAGAACTAACACGCCAACAAGTCAACTCAGCCACTGGCAAAGTCTACAAAGGTCCAAAACCCAGATTCCATAACTGAGATAACCTGCACAACAACAAAAAAGACCCAGAACCAAAGATTGGAACTTTAGCCAAAATGAAAGAAACCCAGAAGAGAAAGATGAAAGCTTTAGAAATGGGTTACCTTGAAAAATCGATTGGGGGAGTTTTTGGGATTTTTAAGGTGGGTGTCAATGGGAGCTGCTTGAATTTGAGTTTTATGAGGATGAAGAAGTCGACGAGATTGGCGGAAAGGAAGACGAGGATGAATCTGAGACCAAAACAAACAGAGCACCACTGCTACACATTTCACATTTGCACATTGAGAGTCAAATTCAAGAAAGTGAGGAACCAGATCAGATTAGAAAGATGCATTTGAGAGACCTTCATATTTTTCGTCTTCGTCTTCTTTAAAATCATGGCTGCCTACACCACCACCCCGGACAACAAAATTCCGCTAACCGAACAGGGCCTGACCCAAGCCTATCTCTCCTGAACTTAGCTCCGCCGCGTCGTCTCCATTGACAGCGACTCCAACCACCCAGATCGGACGGTCCTTCTCCCGGATAAGAGAACAAGATTTCTGCAATTTTCAGGTGTAGGAGACCAAGCAGATATCTTCAGGCCTAATTTTCAACTCAATCATCTCACCGAACAGCTCAATCGCTTCCTCGCACCGATTCGTCTGTGCATACCCAGCTAAAATAGTCCCCCACGAAACAGATTCCCGGTCTGCCATCTCATCAAACACTTGCCGTGCTCTACAAAATCCCTGTGGGAACTTTCATCGAACACCTTGCGTGCACGGTCCAGATTCTGGCAAACTGAGTAGACATGAATGAGGGTGTTAGTGACAAACGAGTGGGAAGCAAAACCGAACTTAAGGACTTGGGAATGAAGAGTCTGGGTGATTGATAACGAAGAAGACCCAAGCTGGGCGCAAGCCTTGAGGGCGAAAGGGAAGGTGTGGACGTCTGGGGAGAGCGAAAAGCGGTGCATGGAAGCAAAGAGATGGAGGGCAGGGAGAGGAGCGGAGAGGAGGGTGTGAGCTCTGATGATGTTGTTGAAGCATCAGAGCGAGGTGGTAGGAGTAGTTGCAAAGGAAGAGGATTTGATTAGGGAGATGAAGCTGTGGAGAAGGTCGGCGAGGGAGAAGAGAAGCAGGGACAGAGGAACTGGATTTGATCCAAGGGACAAAAAACGTCAATCTGAGCCAAGCCCCATATATTATGGTTTTTTTTTTTGAAAGAGTTATGGGGTTTATAATTTATTAATTTTATTTTTTGGGATTATTGGGTTTAAATGTCTATTATGCCCTTCGAAGTCTGAAAAGTAGGCCACGCTGTCGGGTCCAACTCAGCATCTGACGTCATGTTTGGAGACAAATTTGAATTTTAGACGTGCGTGATGAAAAATGGAAGTGCAATGACCATCATGATTAAAAAAAAAAAGTCAGGGACCAAACTGATGTTTGCCTCAAAGTTTGAGAGGGCAAACTGATTTTAGTCCTTAAATTTAATTTCAAGAAATATACTATAAGAACATATTTAGCAGACTCTCTATCTTGACTCCTTAGCTCTTTTGGAGAGCATGTTTAGTTTTTTTTATCTATTTTAGCAGCTGCATCAAACTCCTAAGTGGCTCTCCATTATAACTTTTAGCTATCTCGCTCTTAAATATAGAGAGCGAGATGAGGCTCTCTATAATTTAAAACATTTATTTTGAGTTATTTTATGTAATTTATAAATACATTTAAACTATTTGATCTTCATTTAAAAAATAATAGAAATTCAAAACTAGCTAAAATAGAGAGTACTGATGCAGACTTATTTCTAAAGTGGCTAGAGAAAATGACTTTTTAGCTGTTTTGACTAAAATTTGACTCAAAAATGACTAGCAAATATTGCTAAAGATGCTCTAAGGGTTTAAACTCAACTTGACAATAGCTCAAAGTCACTTGTTGACCAGGTAAAAAATCTTTAAAAAGTTATGTGGTGCAACACACCATAAATAGAACAAAAACATAACTTTCGATGGAGAAAAACAAGGAACTACAAAACACTACCCCTACTACAACCAATCCCTAAATCATCACAGTTGAGAGCATGAAGAGCTGATAATGGAAGAGCATTGTTCAAAGCCTACACTTAAGATGAATGTCTTGTGTTTGCAATGACAGCTGCTACAAAGTTGGTCTCTCTCCAGACATGGTTGCAATAGCTTCTGTCCATAGCATGTACTTTAGTTAATGATATGACATGTTCACGTGAAACACATCTTATATGAATTAATTAATCTGTGGATAGAGGTTTTTAGAAATTCATCTCTCAAATTTTAATTTGTAGATTGAAATTTTATAGAATAATTCTATTGACCGAAAGACCTGACAATGGATTTATACAATTCATCTAAAACTGGCATCTTCATATTATATATTGGATAAGAAAAAACTTAAAGAAATTAGAGGGAGGGAGAGTCAAAATGGAAGTCAAACATCTATGGGTAATGAACTCCGAAATTAAGTTACGTTCGGATTTCTCAGTCTAGCTAATGCCAGCAAGAATTTTCAGTCAATTACACTTCCTACTCATTTGACGTGGCAAGGTTTTGGATGAACAATTAAAATGTTTGTTAAGATTATCTTTTGAAAGTTTGATCCAGATAGGATTAGTATTAATACCACGGTTTCGACATCCCAATCCACTTCATCCACTTTTGGGATTTAGGAATGTGAAATAATAGGGATTCAAATCCCAGTTTTATTCGATTTCCATATCCTAATAATGGATAAACTCTACGTACTTTTCATAACACAAGCCGGGTTCCCCTATAAATAACCCTACATAGCCTCACCTAGTTCGCTAATTTCATTCAATCTGAGTTTTAATCGAGTTCGAAGAGGGGTAGAGATGGCTGGGGGAGGTATAGCTCCATCTGGTGGAAAAAATTACCCCGGTAAATTCACAAAGAGGGTTTTCATAACATGTCTTGTCGCAGCGTTTGGAGGTTTAATTTTCGGTTATGATCTTGGAGTTTCAGGTATATAGTCTTCTTTCTCAGAACTATAATTTTTGTGTCTTTTGTGTCAATATTTTGATTTCGATCTTGGTTTTTCATGCATCATATGAAGTATAAATCACGACTTGCACCTCCTTGTTTATAATTGAACACGCATATATAAATATTAATTTTCTGTTTTTTTGTAGTGGATAATAAGCGTTTCAATGACTTCTTAGCTCTCAGAACCGATAATCTATCGTGCTCTTGAATATATGTGATAGTAAACTCAATTGCTGTGGTATAAGAGCATGTAGCTAAATTCTTACGTTGATTATTCTTATGTTAATTTTTGGTGGTTATATAGGCGGAGTAACGTCCATGGACGTATTTTTGAAGGAGTTCTTTCCGAAGGTCTACTTGAAGCAGTCTTCCGCCTCTGTTTCTACGAATCAGTACTGTAAATTCGACAGTGAAACATTGACGCTCTTTACGTCGTCGCTATATTTGGCCGCTCTGGTTTCATGCCTCTGTGCCTCCACTATAACTAGAGCCTTAGGTAGGAGGGTCACAATGCTTGCCGGTGGACTTCTTTTCCTATTCGGTGCACTTCTCAATGCCTTCGCTCACTCCGTCGGGATGCTTATTGCTGGTCGCCTGTTCCTTGGTTTCGGCATTGGATTTGCCAATCAGGTACTTAATTTTAAGCCCTATGGTACACGTATCTGATTACCTCAGAATGTACTGATTACCATCCCAATTAAGGTTTGTAGGCAGTCCCCAAACCCTAATTACCTTATTCGTCAAACTATAACGTTTTTTTTTTTTTTTTTTTTTCTTTCTGATTATTTGTACAGTCTGTGCCGATCTATCTATCTGAGACAGCACCATACAGATTCCGCGGTGCACTCAACATGATGTTCCAGTTGGCAATTACAATTGGAATTCTTGTTGCTGGTTTGGCCAACTATTTGTTCGACTTGAAGTATAAAAACCATGGAAATCTAGCCTGGCGTTTGAGTTTGGGCGGCGCTGCAGTCCCTGCTGTGTTTATCATATTGGGATCATTCTTCCTCCCTGACACACCAAACTCTTTGATTGAGCGTGGCAAGCATGAGGAAGCAAAAGCCCAACTCCTCAAGCTCCGTGGTATTGACAACGTCGACGAGGAGTTCAACGATTTGGTGGAGGCTAGTGAGGCTGCTAAGCTGGTCAAACATCCATGGTCGACACTATTGACAAGGAAATACAGGCCCCAGCTTGTATTCGCCATCTGCATTCCTGCTTTCCAGCAACTCACTGGCATGAATGTGATCACTTTCTATGCTCCTGTCTTGTTCAAAACTGTAGGATTCGGAAGCAGTGCATCTCTCGCTTCTGCTCTGATCACTAATGGGGTTAATTTTTTGGCAACTTTTGTTTCAATTGGTCTTGTTGACAAGTTTGGGAGAAGGATCCTTTTCTTGGAGGGTGGTGTGCAGATGTTCGTAACTCAGGTATAATAGAATGAATTTCGTTTCTTAAATTTTGCATTCAGTTTTTATTTGCTTAGGGTTTTGTCGTTTTTTATTTTTTTCGTTTGAATATAATATTTTGGCATCTATATATAGGTCGTAGTTGGAGGTGCAATGGCTTGGAAATTTGGTACTAGTGGCAACCCTGGTGAACTATCCAAGGGTTTTGCTGCAACTCTGGTGACCTTAATCTGCATCTATGTTGCCGGATTTGCTTGGTCCTGGGGACCTCTAGGATGGTTGGTACCAAGTGAAATTTTCCCGCTGGAAGTTAGGTCAGCTGCTCAGGCCATCAATGTCTCTGTCAACATGATCTTCACCTTTGCCATAGCCCAAGTGTTCACTGCGATGCTCTGCCACATGAAGTTTGGATTGTTCTTCTTCTTCTCTTTCTTCTTGTTCGTGATGAGTTGCTTCATCTTCAAGTATCTGCCGGAGACCAAGGGGGTTCCCATCGAAGAGATGGGGAGGGTGTGGGAGCAGCACCCTTTTTGGCGCAAGTATGTGGTTCAAGACAAAGGCATAGCGATGGGCAAGGCGGCACAGAATGTCTAACCTAGCTAACTTTTTTTTATTAGCTTTTGTAATGTTCTTGGTTTATTAGCTTTTGTAATCTTTTTACTTTCTACGATCGTTGAGGTTTACTTTCCGTGGTTTTAGTAAATTTTGGGGATTTTTGTTGCTGGTTTTCTCTATGTCATTCTCAAGTTGTGAAACTCCTTATCTTAATTATCTGCTCGATTATTTAGTTGAATACATGTATGACTCGACCACATATTTGGAAGATAGTCATCATGGTAAGTGAGACAAGGCCCCTCCATTCTGAACTAATGGAGGACTGAATCTTTGAGAAAAATTTAACATAAGAACGATGCATTATGGTTGGATGATTATAACTCAAGAGTACAAATTACGGTTTCTAGAAGACCAATTTGCAATTATACATTTCCAATCATATACGTTCATGCAACTAGCTTTATAATTTATATGCGACTTTTCTTCAACCCATCCCAAAATGGCAGAAATATTTTCTGGTTCAACACAAAATTACATGCTTAATTAGTACTTGGTCCAACCATATGATAATTAAGAAGCTTCTTAATTAGATTTTTCCAGGGATATCACAAGATGGGAAGTCTTCGAGTTTGACCTAATGTACTAAGATGTGATTTAAGATCTCATCAACAAAATGGGAAGACTTCTCATCACAAGATGGGAAGTCTTCGAGTTTGACCTAATGTACTAAGATGTGATTTAAGATCTCATCAACAAAATGTGCATGACAGCATGTTGATTCTAGCTAACGCAGTATATCATCTATAAGAAAATTGTTGTCGACGAAGTGTTCAAAGAACCAAAAATAAATAAATTAAACATAAAAAAATATTGAATTTGATAAAAATAAGGGAAATTTTATTCGCACATCCCTAAATACTTAATACACACCTCTTCCTTAATACACCACCCATTTGATTTCTTATTCTATCATTTTATTAAATACACCACTTAAACTACCTAAATTATCCTCAAATCTCAAAATTCTATATAAAATCACTATATATAAATCAATATTGAAATCATCATGCTAAACTTAATCATAATCACAACATTCTATATATATCATAATGAATTTAAATGCATTTAGTTATCAGAATCATCATAATAATTTTAATATTCTTTCAATTATTATCATGAGACCTGTACAATCTTAACAATTTTGTTATTCAAAATTGCTAGTAGTCAAAATTGTTGAAAAATAATCAAGAACACATGAAGAGGATCCCAACTAGGTTTATAACTACATTGTTATTATTTTCTCTCCATTAGTTATCATGAAACAACATATACAATCATAAGGATTTTGTAATGGAAAATTGCTAGTAGTCAAGCTTGTAGAAGAAGATTCCAATTAGGGTTTATATATATAATACTAGGTTTTATTTTCTTTCTATTAATTACCAAGAAACAATATGAATGATCATAAGAATTTTGTAATGCATAATTGCTAATAATCAAGCTTGTCATGAACTCATGACCAAAATTTCAACTTGAATTTATAACAATATTAAAATCTATTAAACATATTCCAATTATAGTTCATTTTCTAATATGAATGTCTTTTCAGTCATTTCATTTACCCATATAATTTGATTTTAAATGTAAAAAAATTAGAATGTGTATTAAGTATTTAGGGATGTGTTTGTTGATGTACTATCCAAGGAGTTTACCTCCTAATTTATTTACGTTGACAGTTTCTCAAAAAAAAAAAAAAAAAAAAAAGTATTTAGGGATGTGTTAATAAAATTTCTCTAAAAATAATATTGAATTTGATAAAAAAAATATCAAAGGGGAACAAAGAAAAAATTTATTGTAGTACAACTCTGTAGCTTTAAATTATTACTAGCCTCTTGGCATGCACTCCGTGCTTCCAATTTGCTTTTATTAAAAAAATTTAAAAACTGAAAATTTTAAGGAAATTAAACAAAAAGAAATTTTTTTTGAAGGCAACAAATTACCACTGAAAGTTACAAACGTGGGTTTTTTTTCCTTGTTTTTTGTTTGTAATTTCTTGAAAAGAAAAAACTGATTTTGTTTATTTACTATTTTAGCCTTGTAATATCATTAGTTTCAAAAATTTAACCATCATTCCAAACAATTTGCTTTATATAATAGATTTCTGAAAAAAATAAAAAAATAATTATATATATTAATATATAGAGAGAATTGACAATTTGTGAACTCAATTATGACTCACTTGACACTTTGGTCACTCAATTTTCAAATATATCACTTTAGTCACTCAACTATTACTCTATCAATCGCTTTAGTAACCGAATGAGCATTTTGTCTCACTTTAATCACTTTCCTCAATCATTTCAATTCAGATTTTTCAATTTTTCACAATTGGTTGGACGAAAATATCCTTGATATTGTGGAAAATAAAGTTCTGTATAAGGAAAAAAATTAACGGAGTGACTAAAGTGAATAACAAAGTTAAAGTTGAGTGACCGAAGTGATATATTTAAGGGTTAAATACTGTTTACTCCCTGAACTTTTATTGAAAAAACACTTCAGTCCCTCACTCCCTAATTTAACATGTTTACTCCTTACACTCTTAATTTCTCACCCGATAGTTCATTCCGTCTAATCTCTCTATTAAATGGCTGACGTGTCACACAGCTGGATGCCAACTCAGCACGTTGTAAGCAAGGTGAATGGTAAATTGTGGATTATGCCCCTGGCTTCTATTACCTTCGTTTTCGATCAGTTTTCTGATCAGCTTCCTTTCACCACTCTCCTCGACACGCTCCCAATTCCATCTTTCATATTTCTCAGCTCATGAATAGTCCCCAAGCTCTTCCCATTCTTACGCCACAAAGATATATTCTTATCATCTCCACCACTTACACAACCAAATCTGCAAAATCACAGACCATATGGAATAACCTAGTAGCCCAGAAAATTCACAATAATTTCACCTAAAAATCTGCAAAATCACAACCCACAGAACAACCTAGTAACCCACATTGAAGACGAGATCCTAAGCCCAGCTCATCCTCTCCGCCTCCATTGATGTGTTGGTGATATTGTCTTTGAAGGAAGATGTCCGGTCTCTACCGCCAGAATGGAGCGTGTTGCGGCGACTGGAGGTTTGTGGGGCTTGGGGGAGTGTTGTCAATCTATTCAAGTGGTAAATAACACAAAATTGAGCCACCAATCAGAGAAACAAAGAATCAACCTCAACCTTTCAAACATAAACAGAGAAAGTTCAATGCAAATATTAAATAATTTTCCAATAGCTAACTGAAACTCAAACTCATTCCAACAACCAAAAAAAGTTGAAAGATCAATTCTTGGAATTCAGAATCAAAGTTTACCAACTTATTCATAGTTCAATTGAAAATTTTGAAAACTTAAACACCAATTCAAACATTACCAGAACTTATCGGAAATCTAAGTGCAATAGACTCGCCGGAAAGTTAAACTCGCACTTGAAAGTTTGAAATTCGAGAAGATCGGAGGAGGACCTCCGGGGCTGAGAGGGATTGATGATGGTGGGTTGTAAGGCGCGAGGGTAGTAGAGGTCCTCCGCCGCCGATAGCCTCTCCGATATGCTCTCTATCGCTTCGCTTTTCACTACCTTCGTTTCCATGGCTGCTCTTCCTCTCTTAGCTTTCTCTCTTTTTCGAGCAGTTGTGAAAAATTGAATTGCAAGTCCTCGGTGTCTCATCTAGCTTTCTGATCTAGATGGTTCATGATCTGATCTGAATTGTGTAATCCTACGTAGGTGAAGAAAAATCTTCTCAAAAAAAAAAAAAAAAAAAAAGCCTAAAGAAAAAGAAAAAGAAAATAATGGATTGAAAAGAATAGAGAGGGAGGAAGTCAAGGTTAAAATAGGTATTTACTCTTAAAATGGGTCCCACCAAGCTGAGTTGTTGCCACGTCAGCACTTAACGGCACAATTTAACAGAGAGTTAATGAAATGGACCTATTGAGTGAGAAATTGAGAGTGTAAGGAGTAAACATGTCAAATTAGAAGGTGAGGGACTGAAGTGTTTTTTCAGTAAAAGTTCAGGGAGTAAACAGTATTTAACCATATATTTAAAAAGTGAGTGATCAAAGTGTTGAATAGGTAAAAGTTGAGTGTTCTCCTATATATATATATATATATATATATATATCTCGTATAATTAGTGATAATTCTCATGGGTAAATCCATGACAAGTAATGTTAATAATAGAGTAACGGATTAAGTTTTTAATCGGATAAATAAAAGCTTATTTAGATTGTCATCTCGTTGATGGCACTCATCAAGAAGCTGAAGTTTGCAGTGGGGTGGGATTTGTGTGGTTCACCAGCTCATAATTTGGTGGGTCTTTTTTGGTTCATTCAGCAAGGTCTTGTATGATCTGTGGTACAGTATCATCCATTTCAGCTGAATTATTGACATCGCGAGGAACAATTCTTAAGTTCACTTCTAGAAACAAATAATTGTTTTCGCTCCCATCCAGTTAGGTACCGATTACTTTCTGGTTTAGGCCATAGATAATGGGATGAGGATTGATTTATTTATGGCTCTTTATTGAAGGATTGCCTCGTTACATTATGTTTCCGACTATAGCAATTTTTATTAACTCTTATCTTCCTTTATTAACTCTTATCTTCATTTTGTATGATATTAGGATGCTCTTTTTGAAGATCATACATGTCTCTTGATTGGAATTAATATTTCCTCAAAAGAAGAAAGGAAGTTCTTAATCATATTATTGTTTTTTATAATTCTATTTCATTAGCGACATCCCCAAAGGGAACCAAACGTCAGGACTTGTGACATCCCGGCGGCACCGCTGTTTGACATGTGTAGGAAAGGAATCAGGAGACATCAGTTGATGATTAACGTGTTTAATAGGAAACCATTAATTAATTTAAGCACCTAGATGACAAAATTACCAAACACATTTTTTTCTTTTAAACCAAACTAAGCGAACACAGAATTAGTCATACATTTAGCAATATATATCCTATTGAAAGCAATCTCAAATGACCAAGTGTTGGTCTTTTCCAAGGAAAACTAGAAAATAAGAAAAATATGGGCCAGTATATTCAGAAGGACAATCTTCCTAGAAATATTGGACATTTAAGTAGCTAGTAGCTAGTAATTAGTAAATAGTGAAGGCACATACATTTTTTTTTTAAAAGACACTTTTTTTTTTTTTTTGAATCCAACCCAAATCGGGTGCCAATATATTCATCACAAGCCAGAATAGACCGTTACATACCCTTCCGCTGTCATTGATAGACAGACAAGAAGCTAGTGGTAGTACCCACAAGTGGTACGTACATATAGTCCTACTCATTGTACATTCAAATACGTAGAAATAGCGGATATCCTCTTTTGGTACTACTCCAAAGACGCTAAAGAGACATAGATGCACATCAGTGCCTAGTTTCCTAATACAAGGAATTATTGTAATTTAGACAAACTAAAAAACATATAAATAACCTTAGGGCAAAAAACCCTAGCCTAAATTAGAAAACCCAATAAGGCAGCTCCAAAAGAAAGAGGCCCAACTCAAGCCCAGCAAAAAAAGTTTACCCAGGCCCAGACCGCATCTCCACCACGCCCTCAGCCGCCTCCACAGCGCCGGCGCAGTTCCTCCGTCAACGAGCCCCGCTACGAAACCTACTCAGCCTCGCCACGAGCCGCCTACTAGAGAACGCGCCATCGAGCTTCGTCACCCACCTGCGCTGCCCCGAGTCCCCACGAGGCTCTGCCGATGCAGCGCCCCGCCCTGAGCCCCACGAGCCGCACCGACGCCCAGCCACTCCAACATCCACACGCTGGATCTGGAAATCCATACCCAGACGCAGAGCTGCACAGAAACGACTGCAGAAGACGTCTAGAGAGGCCGCCCAAAACCTGCGTCCACCCATCCTGCCAGAAACCCGAGCCAACACCCCTTTTTCAGACCCCCGCCCGAGCAATGAAGTACCCGTCCGGCAGCCAGCACCAGGGCAACACGGCGATGCCGCTACCCATGGCTGCCGCCGGACAGGAAACGTGTTGCTGTGTAGGTGCTCTCTCGCGGCTAGATTTTTTTTATTCATCTAAAGACACATACATTTGTGGTCAAGTAGTGGTCTTAAAGAAAAGGGTAAAAATCACAAATGGTACCTGAACTATACCTCAATCTTATCGATGGTACCTGAACTTTATTTTTGTCACAACCAGTACCTGAACTATTCGGGTTCTTTTGTAATGGTACCTAGAGCCACCTTCGGTCACTATTCCGACTAAAAACGGCATGTGAGGCGATCATAGTGATGATCTTTGGTGATTTCGAGGGCTGCGATCATAGTGATGATCTTTTTGGTAATAGATTTTCCTTGAACTTGTTTTTTTTTTTTTTTGGATTTGGCGTTTTTGGCCGGAATAGTGACCGAATGTGGCTTTAGGTACCATTTAAAATGAAATTGAAAAGTTCGGGTACTGGTTGTGATCAAAATTGAAGTTCAGGTACCATCGATAAAATAGAGGATAAGTTCAGGTACTATTTGTGATAATAACCCTAAAAAACTTAAAAATCAGTGATCTTACATAGCCTAGACAAATATTGAACCTCTTATTTAGAACTAAAATCATTGAACCCTAAAATTGATGTGGACTACAATCAATATAGGGTCTAATTTTTAGACTTTAATCAAATTAACTTTATATATTTTATACTGACAGTTTTCTAAAACACTAGCCTGCACCCCCGAGTTGTGCAGGTTACTGAAAATTAAGGAGTTTTGTGAATGAAGGAGAAATAAGAAACAATTTTAACAGTTTGGCTTGAACTTGAGAAATCTATTTTCCAGTCACTTCCTCATTTTAATTTATTTATTTAAGTAACTTTGTGCCGTCGTTGTACTTATGGTTAATTAATGAGTTTTCTTCTTTCCCATATGAAAATGAGCTTGCATTTAGTTGTGAATTCAATTATATTTGCAGCAAGAAAGAACATTTTTCTAAATCTTTTAACTTATTTGGCAGCTTACTAAATCAAAAAAAAAAAAAAATGATAGAGCTAGGAATTCTAGATTTAGCCATTAGTCAATTCTCTCTCTTTAAAAGTAGGTAGAAACCGTCCGACGTCCTTCGTTTTGTCTTGGACCAAAAAGGCTCCTCAATAGGAAAACGTTGTTCATGCATTTAAACAACACCATAATCCATTCATAAAATAGAAAGAGAAGACACTTAAGAGGAAATTAAGAGTAACTTTGACTAGTAACAATAGAAATTAGTAGCTTAATTAAGCCTTTAATTGAAGATAATTAAGCTAGCTATCACCTTCCAGATTCAGTGCCCCCTTCTTTGGTTCATTTGAAAGTGCACCACTCCATATTATCTATCTCTCTCTTGTTTGATCCTGCAGGCCCCAACAGTGTTATACTCGGTCAGAAAAAGACGCTTAGAACTCCCAAGAATTTGAGTTTGAAACTTGCAAGTCTACCCACAATAGCCGTCCCAAAAAAGTCTTCAAATTCTTGGACCAATCCCGTTCTTCTAAACCCTCTACAAAACCCAATTGAGCAACCTTTCTTTCTCTCACAAGGAACAAGGTAAACATCGGAGATCTAAAACCATGTCGACCCAGTTAGCTAATTCTTTGATTCCTCAAAACCAAAGTCCCCAAAAGACCCATGTCTCTCTTGCTCTCAATGAAGCCAAGTCCATAGCCAGCATAGCTTTCCCAATGGTATTAACCGGCCTATTACTCTATTCTCGCTCCATGATCTCTATGCTTTTCCTTGGTCACCTTGGTGAGCTTGCTTTGGCCGGCGGGTCCCTCGCTATCGGCTTTGCTAACATTACAGGGTATTCTGTTCTCTCTGGCCTAGCCATGGGGATGGAACCCATTTGTGGCCAAGCTTTTGGAGCGAAACGATTCAAAGTTCTAGGCCATACCCTCCAGAGAACAGTGATTCTCCTTTTCTTGATTTCAATCCCCATATCATTTCTGTGGTTCAACATTAAGAGAATCCTGCTTTTTTGTGGTCAACAAGACGAAATTGCAAATGAAGCTCAATCTTATATTCTCTATTCTCTTCCGGACCTTATTGCACAAAGTCTTTTGCACCCTTTACGTATCTATCTCCGAACTCAATCCATAACGGTGCCTCTAACATGCTGTGCAACTCTGGCCATCCTACTCCACCTTCCCATCAACTATCTCCTTGTCTCTGTGCTTGATCTTGGAATCAAAGGCGTAGCTTTAAGCGGGGTTTGGACCAATGTCAACCTGGTAGGATCATTGATCGTCTACATCACCGTCTCGGGAGTGTACAAGAAAACATGGGGCGGTTTTTCAACACAGTACTTCTTCAATGGTTGGAAAAGTCTATTGAATTTGGCTGTTCCAAGCTGCATTTCGGTTTGTTTAGAGTGGTGGTGGTACGAGATCATGATCTTGCTTTGTGGACTGTTTCTTGACCCACAAGCAACGGTTGCTTCAATGGGAATTCTGATCCAGACCACATCATTGATCTACATTTTCCCATCTTCTTTAAGCTTTGGTGTATCAACAAGGGTGGGTAACGAGCTCGGGGCTAATAGGCCCGAAAGAGCAAAACTTGCTGCTATCATAGGCCTCTCTTATAGCTTCGTTTTCGGATTCTCAGCATTGTTATTTGCTGTCATGGTAAGAAACATATGGGCAACTATGTTCACACAAGACTCACAAATTATTGCATTAACATCAATGGTGTTGCCAATCGTTGGGCTATGTGAGCTTGGAAACTGTCCACAAACAACGGGTTGTGGAGTTTTGAGAGGATCAGCTAGGCCTAAATTGGGAGCAAACATAAACTTGGGTTGCTTCTATTTAGTGGGAATGCCTGTTGCTGTGTGGTTGAGTTTCTTTTCAGGATTTGATTTTAGAGGACTCTGGCTTGGTCTTTTGGCAGCTCAAGGCTCGTGTGTCGTGACCATGTTGTTTGTTTTGGCTCGAACCAATTGGGAACTTCAAGCTAAAAGAGCAAAGGAGCTTACAGCAAAAAGTTACACTGTTGATGATGGTTCTAAAGATTTTGATGAAGCTGATTCTTCTTTGAATTTGTTAGTAAACACAGAATGTGATAATTCACAAGTATAACCCAGCAACCGGCATTTGCCAATTTCCAGAGAAGTAGACTTTTGTTAATTTTTAGATTATTTCTACTCGGGAAATTTAATACAATTTTGTTTTTTTTTGTTTTGTTTTTTTTATAGAACAAGAAAAGAGAAAAACAATTGGATATCGTAAATGGTATAGAGTGAGGAGGTCGACGCTATTTGTTCGTCTCAGTATGAAGGGATTGATATAAAAATTAAAGAACCAGGTGCATGTTTTATCCTTATTATAACAGATCTTGTAAAACATACACATTTTTGTTGTTGTTGCTTTATTGCTTATAACATATATTAATTAGTGTAGTTAATTTGTTTTATCTTTTGTCTATTTGATGAGAAAAGGAAGGAGATCAATGTTGTTCTGTTGCTAATCGATCAAAGGTTTTCCTTGAAGGATTTTGTTTTGTATGTTGGCTTTTCTGGAAGCAATTTGTTTTTGTCCACTAAAATTTGGTACTAGATTTGCTTAGTGAAATTTTATTAGATATGCAATTTGAACTTGAGACCTCATCTACACTTGTAGTATTTAAACTTAGGGAAAAAAATACAAACAGTACCCAATCTAAGACCCACTCCGAATTTCTATACCCAAGGTTTCGAAACTATCACAATGGTACCCCAAATACCTTGCCCGACCCAACTTTAGTACCTAAAACACTGTTGGCCGTTACAGCGTTAGTCAACTGTCAAACTTTGAGGGGTATTCTCATCCTTTCACTAGATTTCTTCTTTTTCCTCAAGCTCTCTTCGTTTTCTTCTTCCTCCCAACTCTCCCATCATCTTCTCCAGACCATTGCCAAAAGAATGAAACCCAGAATTTGGGCAAATTAATTTCATTTCTTGGATGCGGCCTTGTTGCATCACCCATGTACGTGATCGAGGGTGGGCGCGTGTGGGCAGGTTGCAGGCTTGCTGCGCTGGGTGGGCTGCGCAGGCTAGGGACGCGGGGCTGCTGATGCGGGGGCAGCAGCGCGGAGGGCGATGTGCGCGCAGAGGGGGGGGGGCTAGGCGATGCGCTGGGCGAGGCTTCGAATTGTTCAGGTTTAGGGTGGGGCTTCAAATTGTTCAGGTTTAAGCTTTCTTTGACCTTTGATTCAAAAACCCCATTTTTGAGGTGGGTGAAGCTTCATGGGGTCGAACCCATCTCAATCTCTTTCTTCATCAATCCAATGGTCCATTTCGTTCACTTCGTTCCACGTCACCACTGGTTCGATCAATGGATCATCATCATCACTGTCTATAATGCAATAGAGAAAGCTCGCAGCTCTGTGAAGAAGAGAAGAGAAGGGACTCAATTGAGATTTGAGGATGGCTTCGTTCATCGAAGCCTCGTTGACGTCGTAGAGTTCAAGTCCTTGAACAATTCGAATAGAGGAGGAGGCCGGCTGTAGGGCTTCAAGGCAGGGGCTGCTGCAAGGTCGTTGATAATGGTTAAGGGAAGAGAGAGATAGAGAGAGAGAGAGAGAGAACAGAGGTAAATAAATATATATATATATATATATATATATATATATATATATATATATAAAATAATGAATTAAATATGAAAGGACGAAATTGTCCTTCAATATATGTCACCTGTCAAACACCGTTACTGAGATAACGGCTCCAGGTACTAAAGTTGGGTCGGGGTCCGAACTTCAGGTACCAAAGTGATAGTTTCGAAACCTTGGGTATAGAAATTCGGAGTGGGCCTTAGGTTGGGTACTGTTTGTATTTTTCTCCCTTAAACTTAAATATTTTGCCTCTAGTCTCTACAAAGAACTTCCATAACTTTTCATTTTCCTTTTTTTAGGACAATAACAGTTGGTTTTCAAACAAAAAATTAGACATTTTACTCACTGCTTAATTACTAGAGACTTCCTATTGTTTTCATTTATTTGGCTATTTTGCACCCTAACTTTGACTTGAAATACAATTTGAATCCTCTACTATATGCCTTATCGACTCTGCTCTCCACCTTGGTTCCTTGACCCGAGAGGCGGGGGTGATACGGTCGGAGTTGTTGGACAAGAAAGATCACACTATACAAAAGTGACAATAGATAATATAACTAATAAGTGGGTGACTCACTTATAATTGTATCGAGACTTTTTATGATTAAAACCCAATATCTAATAGATGGTTAAGTTAGGACAATATCAGCACAATGATGGGCCACGAGCCATACTTGTCCCTGTTTAACATGGTATTAGAGCGAGTCCCTTTCCAATTGTCATAGACCTGATTTGGGTTCATTAAATTGGCAATCAAAAATATTCTTATTGAATTATTACCAAGTATCTGATGTGGGCCTTGGACTGTTACATGATTGGCTAAGTCTCCAATATAGGACGTGTGCCCCAATTTCCAATGTGAGAATTGGATTTGTTAATTGATTTCACATGGCGGACCTAGAGTTAGGTTGCATGGGGGAGGGTGTTGGAGAGGAAATATATTACATTAGAGTAGTGACCATAGATAATATAACTTGTAAGTGAGTGACTCATACCCAATTGTATCGAAGCCTTTTGTGGTAAAAACCCGAAACCTAACAGGTGTTTAAGTTGGGACAATATCTATACAATGGTGGGACATCATGAGCCACACTTCTTGCTGTTTAACATAAGGTTGTGCTGAAGTCAAGTTATTCTCATTGTGTCTAGGGTTACCTTGGAGCCCATTAGTGTTTTATTCTGTTTTTTGGGTCGGGAGTGGGTGCACGATCCCATTAGTTTCGATTTTCATTTTTTATTTTTTGCTTCAATAAGGGTAATGGGTCACTGCAAGGGATAAACTTAAGTCCTGGTAAGGGGGCTCTTTGAGTATTACTGTCACGCCCCGAATTTTGAATAACCAATTCAAATCCGAAACATGAATAAACAATTAATACAAATAACGTTCTGAATTTTTTTCTCACAAACAAACACACCACTCGCCACTCAACACAAAAACTCGAAAACCTCGAGTTAATTATTACAATTCACTCTTACAAAGTAAAATTGCAAAGCTCTAAATGAGCATAACAAACCTCACAATATAATGCTGTAATTCACATAACACTACTCTAAGCAGCCCGATCACCGTCCTGGTTCTCCTGACCTGTAGGATTTCCCGCTACACAATTTGAATAGTGTACCGGGAGTTGCAACAACACAAAACCCGGTAAGCTTTTTACAGCCAGTATGAGTAAACAAGAAAGAACTGTTGATTTTAAATTACAATTCTTATAACTCAACAACACAACCAACAATCTCAACATCCACGACGCAAACGTCAAACCCATTCAATATCACCACTTTGGTCTTATCACACAACACTATCACCATTTTTGGTCCTATCTCACAACACTATCACCACTTTGGTCCCATCCCATAACACGTTAGAGCTCTAACCACATCGCTACCAGTCACCTTGGCCTAGGTGCAAGTAATGCGACATACTTCGGTTAATAATAAACCGTCGCGCTTTGGACATCCCCGTCCTCAGCACCATATACTTCGGTTAATAATAAACCGTCGCGCTTTGGACATCCCCGTCCTCAGCACACAACTTCGGTTAATAATAAACCGTCGCACCTTGGACATCCCCGTCCTCAGCACACAAACACTCCGGTTATCCTTAACCGTCGAACTTCGGACACCTCATCCTCAGAACCCTACATTCTCTAACTCTATACATCCTCCAATGTAAATCATGAATATTAACAAGAACTCATCAATCATGTTCATCACATATAATTATGGTAAGTCACATGTCAATTCATAATAATTTAATCATCCCAATTCCACACTCTTCAATGTCACACCATTCACATATAATCACGTAAGTATATATATACGTAATTATCCGCTCAGGGATAATCACTAATACCAACTATAGTTCACATGCAATAAAACCGAGAAATTCATTTGTATAGTAAAAATCATTTTACTTACCCATGGACCGTAGTTGATCAAGTCCATATGATTTTAAAACAAATATTTATTCCATAAATATTTTCACGCAATTACGACAAAATAAGGTAATTAAATTTATTCGGTTCGTAATATGAACCACGTGAGGTTTACTCACCTCTAAATTCCCGCTGCGTCTTCTTAACAGCTCAAAATACAATTTCACGAATCGTCCGCCAAATCAAACTGTCGATCACCTAATCAAACATGACCTTAACTTAGCCAATAACTCAAAAACATAATCAAACGACAATCCAACGGTCGGATTGAAATTAAATGATGATCCAACGGTCGGATCCTCACGGATCGCCTTCCTAATCACTGTTTTGCATTTATACGAATATCCAACGGTCGGATCTTCGCCCATGACCACACAAAGCCGCTGGGACAGTCATAAGATCATCATATCAAAACTACAAGTCCATCTGACGGTCCTAACTTCACATATCATGAATCAAACGATCGAAATCGATCGAAACGTAAAAATTCATAACTTAATCATATGATATCCAAAAATTGCGTATAATATATCAAAATGATTGTATTGAAATATAGAATCTGAAAATGTACAGAAACCATATTTTTGACCCCCGGAGGTGGCCGGAAAGGGCCGCCGGAGTTAGGGACAGAGCCGCCGCCGACCACCGCCAATGGTGTCGGGGCCAGGCTGCTCCGCTTCGTCTCATCATGCCTAATGATTTTCTTAACTAGCATGTAAGCTGAAGATGACCGGAAGGGATAGAAATTACCTCAAACCAGTCGGGTTGGCCGGAAAAAACCCCAGAAACCGGCGAGCTCCTAGTTCGACGTAAAAACTGCAACTTCAGGCCTCGATTCCTTCTGGAGAGTTGTTAAGAAAATCAAGGCGAACTCAGTGGTTCAAAAATCAATCAAAACGATGCACTACAGCTCGAGATATCACGATCGAAAGGTTTTGGTTTTCGATCGAAAACCGGTCGAGCTCCGACGAACGTGAAACCGGTCACTCTAGGTGCGATCCTTCTAGTATGATGATCAGCAGGTTGAGGCGAGTTCATAGAGCTAAGGATCGAAAGTTTTGGTGGCCGGAGCTAGGAGAAAACCGGCGTTGACTAAAATCGAACTCAAATCGGACCGGGCTTGCCGCCGCCGCTACAGGCCGCGCCACCTTGCAAGGCTGCCACAGACAGGTGCGCAAGGACCATACGAAGCCAATGGAAGAAGTTTGGTGAGGATCGGTGGCCGGAGGAGGAAGAAATAGCCGGAAGAAAATCGAAGGCGATTTCCGGTCGGGGGAGGGGCTGCAGCTCAATTTCCATTTTTGGAAGTTTCTGAAATTATTTTCGGAAATTTCCGAAAATGGAAGATTTATACTAAATTGGAAACTTTTTCAAAAAATCATAACTAATTCATACGAACTCCGATTTTTGCGTTCTACATATGCACGCGATCGTATCGACGAGCTCTACAACTTTCATGAAGGGAGTTTTCCCAAATTCCATACATATAAAAAGTCGATTTTCGCGTGCCCCTAAATAACGTACGTTTTCGAAAATTAATCGTTCGAACTAATTCCACAACTTCTCCGAGCCTCGTACTCGCTCCCACTATTGTGAAATCATTTCTAAAAATCCACGGAAATTAATTTGGATTTTTTTCGGGGTATTACAATCTACCCTCCTTAAAGAAATTTCGTCCCGAAATTTGAGCGTAAGTCAATCCCTCTTGATTATGGTTGACCTAACCATAGAATCTCCATCTTTTCCAAATCTGTAGTAATCTACAAAGCCTCAGCCCTTTGTATAAAAATACATTTCTATGGCCACTAAATCCTTTCATCACAAACGTAAACTCACACAACAACTGTTCAACAACACTCCACATCAAATACACAAAATCGTCACATGGATCATCTCATAGATCCTCACATAGATCATCACTCTGTACTGGCATACAAGCACAGTAAACACTCCCACAAAGTGTTTCGCTACTCAATTAGCATCACGGTAAATCTCCATAGTAAAACTTAAGCATGCACCACTCTTCACAACCATAGAGATGCATCACACAAAACAAATCATCCCCAAAAGCACGCCAATAAATTATGTCACCCAGTGATGATGACTTGGGCTTGCTCAATCCTTGGGCTAAGCACTAGGGCTAGCAGTTTGGGCCAAAGAAACTGAACCAACTGCTATTCGAATCGGCCCAAACCAATTTGGGCTGAAAACTCGGCCCACCAACCTTCGGCTCGACTCGGCTACAGTATGAAGCTTTACATACTGTCATGTATACTGTACTATCCGTATATACATCCGTATTCCGAGCATATACACGATCCAAAAAAAAGAAAATTTTTTATAGGAGGCAAGGTTCGAACCTCAGACCTCTTGTTCAAGAACTTCGCTCTCAACCACTCGAGCACAAGCTGCTCTCATTGTTATCCATACAAATCCTTTTATTTAAACCAAACTGTTTCAACAATCCGGCCCAAAATTACTCCAAAACTATTTCAGAAATCCAGCCCATCGGGCCTCCACCCACAACTACAGTGAGGGCATTGATCCGAGACAAGCCTTGCACGGTCCACCTGCCACGACTTATCTTTTCCGTGCTTTACGGAAATCAGATTCACTTTCGGCTAAAGCTTGCCTGGCACAGCACCTCGAGATTCGTTCGGTTCCCTCACGCGCCCTCCACGCGTCAACAACTTTTCCGTGTTTTAGGGCGACTTTAATCCAACGCGTAGTTTGAATCTCTGAGATTGTCCATCCAACGGTGGAGATTTGTACGCCTTGTTCCTTAAATAGGTGTATTCTGGGGAAGAGACTGTTCACACAAAAGAAAAGAAAATTTCCCCAGAGTTTTAGCCATTCTCTCTCAATTCTCTTCTTCCATCCGATAACTCAAATCTCTTCTTCCATCTGATAAACTCAAATCCCCAACACCATTTCATCAACTTCGATCCTTCTAACAGCAATCTCTCTTAAACACTCATCATCACCGTTCTTCAATTCTCTCCTTCTCTTTCCTCATGGTTCGAACCAAGGTTACCTCTCGCATGGGCGTCAATCAACGCCGCATTCTCTCTCTAGAAGAAGAAGGTCGTCAAGCGGCCACTCGCGCTGGCCTCACTCGTCCTGGGGACCATCGTCCTATACGTGAGCGTAGCCGCAGTCCCCCTCCTCTGCCTCGTCGCTCTCCCAGACTGCATCCTAGCGAGTCCCCTTCCTCCTCGGCTGCTCGAGCTTCTCGACCTGTGGCCACCCTGGAAAGCTTGTCTGACTCAATTGATGCTCTGCGTTCCTCTCTCCGTGATGGTATTACGGTGACGGATTGGCGAGTCACATGCATGATCGATTACATCTCTGACCTGAACTCTTCTTTGATCAGCTGTCAGACCGCCATGAACAAGCTTGCTCAGGAGGTCAATAACATGCAAGGTCATCCTCCTGGGTTTCCTTGCAAGGACGTTGCTGCGTCACTCCATAAGGACCCTCCTCCTGAGGCTGAAACCAGCAAGAGGGCTGCCACTCGCCCGCGCACCGCTCCTCATGTTCCTTGGGAAGCTCTTGACTCAACCAGTAGTGACTCAACTAGTAGTGACTCGCAGGGCAGTGAAGAGGTCGATGATCAAGTCACCAAACTCAGGGAGGAGATTGCTGAGCTTTCCCAATCAAAGGGGAAGAAGTAAAAACAATTCATCATTTAATTATTGTATTTCTTTTTCTGCATTTTTACTTTCGTTGGACAATAACTTTATTTTGCTTCTGGTTTGTAATAAGACTGAATGAATGTGGTAGTCTTTTCTTTAAAACAAACCAACAACGACACCAAGGGTCGAACCTTGGTCACTCCTTGCTCTTTCAAAACCTTCGCCAACTCTGCTGCACGCCTCTTTCATAATGATATATCACAAACAATCAATCAAAACCTAACAATCAATTAAGTCACACAGAAGTCTAGCTAGCATCATCTGAGTCAAACCAAACACAAAACAATTTCGTCGCTAGAGTCAGGGATTAATAAAGCTAAACACTTCCTATTCAAAAACATCTATAGAGCGCCAAACTTAACACCTCTTACACTCGTGATCTTTAGAACTAGAACACTAACATATCCTTAGTACCAAATCTCATCATGGTCATGCTTCACCTTAAAGATGAGATATAACTATATTCTTCTTCTTCTCCGCGTTCGTACGTCATGTCTTAGTAGGTATCCCTAATCTCGATCCATGGAGAAGTACTAGCTCTAACGAATCTCCACTCAAGTAAACTCTCACCTTGAACTTCAACTCCTTAAGTTTAGTTGGTGTCATCCAATAAGGCGCCATTAATATGGGTATCAAACCTAGTATCACCTCGATAACAAACTCCACTACCCTCCTTAGAGGTAACATAAGTATTTCCATATTTACATCACTAAGCTCGAAAACCACAACAATCTCTTCCCTAACCGCAACACTACTCACAAGCTCCACATAAGTCAAGAATCCTATTCAATGGCTAACACCCTAACCAAAACAAGTTCTATTAAATGGTTACGTCATGCTAAAGGGAAGTATCCAGCCCCAGCTGAGACTTTATGGTCAACTCTTTGCATCCATTTGTCTCCTAAACCAATATAGTCTTGAGAATTTTGTCTCATAATCTCTCACACTCCTATCATCTTGAGTTCGTGAAATCAATTCTCCTTCCAACTACTCCTAGATTCTCAATCTCTTTCACGACTTCAAACCGAGAATAACATCCATCACATCAACTACAGGTGGAACAGGCAACTCAACCTCTGAAGCCTCCACCTCATCATCAACTGTCTACATATAAGGATCCTGTCCCTACACAAAACCCTATCACGATATCAATGGATCGTCTAATCCCTGCTTACAGGTGTCCTACCACTTTAGAATACAATCAAGATAAGGTCTAGCTTTATCTAGCCCCCCAAAAAATTCTTTATCACACAAACTACCACTAAAGCACTACAAGCACTGCCACAAAGGCTGCCATATGCACAAGTCTTCTATAGACATCAGGAAAAACCCATACTTTTACTCATAACGTTTCCTTCTAAAAGCTCATCACGTAGTGTATATAGAATCACCACACAACCTTCTTAGTCTACACTAAGAATTCAATCTCACACAAAGTCAGCATAGTTGCCTCAGAGTCACTTAAAACACATCACCCATGCCAATTACCAAAACCCCACTAAGACATCTCGTTACAAAACAAGATATCTATTATTTGACATGTACATCTCATCCAAAAACATATGTACGTCCAACTTAAGAAGACAAACTTTCTATCCATTAATACTCGTATCCATACTAGGTACGTGCATAGGTCCACATCATGCCTTCAACCAAACACTTCAACATCCAAAAGAAACTCATTTCCATAAACAATCCTCACCGACTCATCAGAGTTAAATCCGGAGGTTTCCATTCCTCGAAGATTGCAACTCACGGAAGCAAAACTTATTCTAAAACGAACCTACCAGGCCATTCTACCGTCCTACGGACTTACACACTGTCTAGACCCCATACTAAGACATACCCAATGATTATACCAGTACCGAAGAGTATATGATGGGGATCCGCTGCAGACGGGCCATCACTCGGGGAGTACTGATTATCACCAAATATGTACCTTACGCTCTGATACCAAACTGTCACGCCCCGAATTTTGAATAACCAATTCAAATCCGAAACATGAATAAACAATTAATACAAATAACGTTCTGAATTTTTTTCTCACAAACAAACACACCACTCGCCACTCAACACAAAAACTCGAAAACCTCGAGTTAATTATTACAATTCACTCTTACAAAGTAAAATTGCAAAGCTCTAAATGAGCATAACAAACCTCACAATATAATGCTGTAATTCACATAACACTACTCTAAGCAGCCCGATCACCGTCCTGGTTCTCCTGACCTGTAGGATTTCCCGCTACACAATTTGAATAGTGTACCGGGAGTTGCAACAACACAAAACCCGGTAAGCTTTTTACAGCCAGTATGAGTAAACAAGAAAGAACTGTTGATTTTAAATTACAATTCTTATAACTCAACAACACAACCAACAATCTCAACATCCACGACGCAAACGTCAAACCCATTCAATATCACCACTTTGGTCTTATCACACAACACTATCACCATTTTTGGTCCTATCTCACAACACTATCACCACTTTGGTCCCATCCCATAACACGTTAGAGCTCTAACCACATCGCTACCAGTCACCTTGGCCTAGGTGCAAGTAATGCGACATACTTCGGTTAATAATAAACCGTCGCGCTTTGGACATCCCCGTCCTCAGCACCATATACTTCGGTTAATAATAAACCGTCGCGCTTTGGACATCCCCGTCCTCAGCACACAACTTCGGTTAATAATAAACCGTCGCACCTTGGACATCCCCGTCCTCAGCACACAAACACTCCGGTTATCCTTAACCGTCGAACTTCGGACACCTCATCCTCAGAACCCTACATTCTCTAACTCTATACATCCTCCAATGTAAATCATGAATATTAACAAGAACTCATCAATCATGTTCATCACATATAATTATGGTAAGTCACATGTCAATTCATAATAATTTAATCATCCCAATTCCACACTCTTCAATGTCACACCATTCACATATAATCACGTAAGTATATATATACGTAATTATCCGCTCAGGGATAATCACTAATACCAACTATAGTTCACATGCAATAAAACCGAGAAATTCATTTGTATAGTAAAAATCATTTTACTTACCCATGGACCGTAGTTGATCAAGTCCATATGATTTTAAAACAAATATTTATTCCATAAATATTTTCACGCAATTACGACAAAATAAGGTAATTAAATTTATTCGGTTCGTAATATGAACCACGTGAGGTTTACTCACCTCTAAATTCCCGCTGCGTCTTCTTAACAGCTCAAAATACAATTTCACGAATCGTCCGCCAAATCAAACTGTCGATCACCTAATCAAACATGACCTTAACTTAGCCAATAACTCAAAAACATAATCAAACGACAATCCAACGGTCGGATTGAAATTAAATGATGATCCAACGGTCGGATCCTCACGGATCGCCTTCCTAATCACTGTTTTGCATTTATACGAAGATCCAACGGTCGGATCTTCGCCCATGACCACACAAAGCCGCTGGGACAGTCATAAGATCATCATATCAAAACTACAAGTCCATCTGACGGTCCTAACTTCACATATCATGAATCAAACGATCGAAATCGATCGAAACGTAAAAATTCATAACTTAATCATATGATATCCAAAAATTGCGTATAATATATCAAAATGATTGTATTGAAATATAGAATCTGAAAATGTACAGAAACCATATTTTTGACCCCCGGAGGTGGCCGGAAAGGGCCGCCGGAGTTAGGGACAGAGCCGCCGCCGACCACCGCCAATGGTGTCGGGGCCAGGCTGCTCCGCTTCGTCTCATCATGCCTAATGATTTTCTTAACTAGCATGTAAGCTGAAGATGACCGGAAGGGATAGAAATTACCTCAAACCAGTCGGGTTGGCCGGAAAAAACCCCAGAAACCGGCGAGCTCCTAGTTCGACGTAAAAACTGCAACTTCAGGCCTCGATTCCTTCTGGAGAGTTGTTAAGAAAATCAAGGCGAACTCAGTGGTTCAAAAATCAATCAAAACGATGCACTACAGCTCGAGATATCACGATCGAAAGGTTTTGGTTTTCGATCGAAAACCGGTCGAGCTCCGACGAACGTGAAACTGGTCACTCTAGGTGCGATCCTTCTAGTATGATGATCAGCAGGTTGAGGCGAGTTCATAGAGCTAAGGATCGAAAGTTTTGGTGGCCGGAGCTAGGAGAAAACCGGCGTTGACTAAAATCGAACTCAAATCGGACCGGGCTTGCCGCCGCCGCTACAGGCCGCGCCACCGTGCAAGGCTGCCACAGACAGGTGCGCAAGGACCATACGAAGCCAATGGAAGAAGTTTGGTGAGGATCGGTGGCCGGAGGAGGAAGAAATAGCCGGAAGAAAATCGAAGGCGATTTCCGGTCGGGGGAGGGGCTGCAGCTCAATTTCCATTTTTGGAAGTTTCTGAAATTATTTTCGGAAATTTCCGAAAATGGAAGATTTATACTAAATTGGAAACTTTTTCAAAAAATCATAACTAATTCATACGAACTCCGATTTTTGCGTTCTACATATGCACGCGATCGTATCGACGAGCTCTACAACTTTCATGAAGGGAGTTTTCCCAAATTCCATACATATAAAAAGTCGATTTTCGCGTGCCCCTAAATAACGTACGTTTTCGAAAATTAATCGTTCGAACTAATTCCACAACTTCTCCGAGCCTCGTACTCGCTCCCACTATTGTGAAATCATTTCTAAAAATCCACGGAAATTAATTTGGATTTTTTTCGGGGTATTACAATTACCCTATTTAACAAGGGATGAGAAATAGGGATGTGTTAAAGTTGTAAGGAAAACAATATTATGTGTGGGAAGCTCATTTTGTCTGGGCCACACCATGGCGGGTTCATTTGTAATATTGTCGGTCTGAGTTAATAAAGTGTTTACGTTACTGCTAAAAAAAATATCAATTTGAATCCTTACTTTGTTAAGTGTTTAATTTCACACCATTTTTTCTTGGTGAAAAAGAATATATTCAGATCCTTGCTCTCCTAGTAGAGTGCATTAATGAATATTTTCACATCTTTGCTCTGACTATAACAAAACAAATTTAATGTGATTGGCGAACACAGATAATTTTCAGATACGTCGGCACATGAGCGGAATTAGGATTCGTAACTTGGGGGGGGGGAGGTGTCAGAACATAAACATATATTATGAAAGGGATATTGATATACTTTTATTTTCATTTTGAAAACTTGTTAATTAGATATTTTTTTGGGGTCTTTCACATTGATACAGAGTTTTTGTTTTTTTTTTGTTTTGAGAATTAATAAAGAGTATATTAAGTGGTTTTTAAACGTATCACGTATTTTGTTGGATTAAGCAAAATCTTATAATAATTTTTTCTTCTTTTCATTTTTATACGTGACACAGTGGGCCAAGGGTTGAGGGGCCCAGTTTATTAATCATCTTCCTATTCAGTTTGATTAGCAGCCTTTTAGCTTTCTGAAATTAAATCTACACAACCCTTAAAAAAAAAAAAAAAATTAAATCTACACAAATTCTAAGAGGTGTACGGACCCTTGCAGACAATAAGGTAGCTCCGCCCCTGCGTCGGCATATAATTTTCAGGCTGCGCATAACATGGCTGACCTTAATGCTCTTAAAACCTAGAATATGCAGTCGACCTAGTCACTTCAATTGTCATCGTGATATATTATTCAATTATCCTACAACTAACATTGTTGTTATTGACTATAAACAAGAATACCATTGTTAATTGCTAACAGAGAAAACGCTCGAAAATGAATTAGTTTACCAAGTATCTGATTCATCTGTATTGACAAAGCAGAGGTCGCATGCCACTTTGTGATTTATTGATGAAGTATCAAAGTCTAATTAATTGAATACAATCATTATAATATCAGAATAAGCGTTTTTGTTGGTCAAAATTATAATGAGATCACATTGTGAGTACCTCGTTTCACATGATTTTTTCTTTTCCATTCTTCCATTTATTCAACGGTTTCAACTATTTTAATTCTCCAATCGTGCTTACTGCTTAGACATATATATTTTTGTTTAAGCGTTGAGGATTGACTTGAAAGTGGTAGACATGATTCGAGATCAGAAATAAAACATTAAAACCAACGAATATGGAAGAAACTAGTTAAAATTTTATATTTGAATTCAGTTCCATGGCCATTGAATGTGCAGATTTTTCGACAATATATAAACTGTTTCATAGCAGCTGATATAATATCCAAGTCTACTTCACTTGAGTTGCTTAGATTCTTAAGCGTCTTCTTGGTGGTACTAATTAACGTATCTTGATCATGAACCAAATTAATAGCAAGAATGTGTTTGAAAAAAGTCTATATTTCTTATCATTGATCCCTCACCCCAAGAAGCGTTACAGCTCACTGCTTGATTTTGTAGTCTAATTTGTTTCTATAATCAACGCAATTGCTTCAGTTTCATTTTACTTGTCCCATACTCATGCAATGCACATGTTAATATGTTATTAGTGAAGGGAAGAGGAAGTTTTCTTGTCACCCACTTCTTCAATTTTTTTTTATATTTATGTATTTCTTCTTTTTTATTTTACCATAATAATCATTTCAGATGATTTTTTTTTTATTATAATAGGTATTTTAGGTAATTCATAATTTGGCTAAACCTGAGCGCTTTGCTTTATAGATACTAGTTTTCTGCTCACATGCTCTGCATGTGTAAAATTTTTATAATTATTATATTGAGAAAAAAATAGAAGTTATTTGAGAAAAAAGAAAGTGAGAAGTTATCTAAATTGTGGGTGGTTATTGCAGACATGAGTAGTTAATTATCTGAAAATTATTTATTTCATTTTTTAATATGATTTTTAATTTTGCTATTTATCATACTACCACTTAATTATTAAAAATGATTTAAAATTAATATAAGGTCTAAGGGTTTTATTGTCTTTTCACACCTACTTTGGCTAACAAAGCCTCTTTTCTTAATAATAGTATAGATATTAATTAAGGCTGGCCCCGGGGTGGTGCAATCTGCAGAAGGCCTCCAACCATTGAGAGCTAGCCTCCGAATTTTATTTTATCTAAGTTGGTTACTCCAAGTACCAACAACAGCCTATGGAACCATAATCGATATCAAAAAATGCTTTGGGTGAAGGCGTGAAGCATTCAAATTGCTTGGGATATCTCAAGTATTTTGGAGAAATTTGGCAATTTTAAAACTTCGTGGATTTTCAAAGACGTGTGTCCATTGTAACGTAAGAATTTCAATAAAAATTTTTAGTAAGAAATATCAATAAACACTTATAATATTACAAACTAACATTCTTCATACATGCTCTGCATGTGTAATAGTTTTTTATTTAAGAAAAAAAAAATAGTTATTGCAGAGAGAAAATAGTGGGAGAGAAAAGTGGGGATTGTGAGATAATTTATTTTTAATTTTCTTAATAAAAATCTACTTTATAATTGTCATATTTACGTACCCTTGTGATTCAATTTATTCTCAAAGTATTTTAATTTTTCAGGGTTAAATCTGGGGTGGTGCTATTCACAGTTTCACACACCCATTTTAATTTTCTATTACTTTAATTCAATCTTTTTTATAAATTACTCTAACTACCATCCTTGTAAATCTGTTTCTTTTTCTTTTTTCTTTTTTCTATTTGGCAATTCAATCATGAATCAAACATCATTATACAATAATTCAATTTTTTTTAACCTATAAATGAAGGAAAAATAATACGTTTATTAAGTAGAGGACCTGTATTATTAGACAAAGAATATGCTTCCCAGGTAATCACCTTCACCCAACTGAATCCAAATTGTAAAGTTTGTTCTCATACTTTGCAAAGTACCAAACTCAATGCTTGTTTGTTTATGACTCTTAATCCAGGTGCATCAACCTCAAATCGAAAAAAAAATATGGAATCAGCGTCTTATCCTCTTCAGCCACAAGCTTCCACATTGCAGCTGATAATGTACACAAAATTTGGAGATGCTCTACATAATATTGAATGCAATGAGTTGCAATCTTCATGTCGGGAAAAAATTATGTTCTACTAGCATAATATAGTAGAACAAATTATGTTTATAATCATAAGGCCATCATTATTAGGCTGTTGTAAAGTTCTATAGTTGCTCAATGGATTCGAATATACCAAATAATTTCAGTTAGAATCTTACCAGGAATAATGGATTCAAAGGGGCTCGAATGATCACTGAACTCATATATTTTTTTTCCATGACTCCATTGCAAATCAAATGTAAAATTTTCTCAAAAGATGGGTCTAAAGTTTCTTGTTCTATCATGATTAAACTTCAAAGCATCATAATAGAGAGATAGAATGACTGTGCTAGAGAAGTTTTTGATGAAAAAGAAAAGAGGGAATCGAAAAGAGTTTTAAAGTCCTCTGTGTTTGCGGGAAAATAAGGGTTTAGGATTTGAGAATGATTGACTTGCCAAATAGAAAAAAGAAAAATAAACATAATTATAAGGAAGGGTAATTAGGGTAATTTTAAAAAGAAAATTGAATTAAAGTAATAGAAAAATGAGTTAATTACTGGTTACTCCCTATACTTATAGGGTTTCGTCGTTTCAGTCCCTCATCTTCGAATTTCACTTAAAAAGTCCCTGAACTCTCAATTTCCTCTAATTTCGTCCCTGCCGTCAAGCTCCGTCTAAATTGCCCGTTAAATTGCTGACGTGGCATTCCTCACGCGCTGAAATGTCTAATTTACCCTCACTTACTTTTTTTTTTATAATTTATTTTCTTCTCTCTCTCTCTCGTTTTTTTTTTTTTTAACCTCTTCTCCTTCCTCCTCTGTTTATCTCTGTCTTCTTCTTCCAAAAACAAACCCAGCTCTCTCCATCTTCACTTCCTGCTCCCTCAACCTCCTCCATTTCTCTTCCTCCTTCGAACCCACCTCCACAACATCATCAACATTCACTTTAACTTCCAGAGGCCATTCACATAGGCCAAAACAGATGCAAATATGCAATTCAATCGATTCAATTCTCATTCATAGAGGCCAAAACATATGCAATTCAATTATTAATTAATCAATTGATTCAATTCACATCCAAAATAGATACAGAGGCCAAATATTGATATTTCAAAACAGATACAGTAAGCAAAGTCATCCAAAACAGCTCGAACCCAGAAACACCATAGCCCAAAATCAAAAACTTAAGAATGAGAAATTTAATCGAATCCAGCAACTTAACAAGAGATTCAAGAAATTCGAACCCATAAATCGAGCTTGAAGAATCACCGAGCTTGAACCCAGAAATCGAACCCAAAATTTCTCCAAGCTTGAGTCACCGAGCTTCACAGAATCACAACTTGAGGAAGAGTAAAAGAGAGCAAACCAAGAGTGAAGATCAGTTCGAGCCTTCGACTGAAAAGTGTAAACCCAGAAATTGTGAGATTGTGAGAATCATGATTTCTCTAGAGAGGCAGCAAATCAACTAAAAGTCTAAAACCCAGAAATTCGACTTACCAGCTAAAAATCGAAGAACCCTATCTTCGATACTTCGTCGATTTGGTTATTAAGTTTTAATCCTCTTGCCCTCCGCTGCCGAAGCCTCCCGATCTCGACCTCACGATCGTCTCCGCCAAGCACCTAAAGAACGACGACCTCAAGCCCTACGCCGTCTTCTGGGTCAACCCCAACCTCCTCCTCGCCACCAAATCCGACGACTCCAGCTCCACCCGACCCGTCTGGAATGAGCGCTTCACTTTCCCCCTCTCCTTCTCCCTCCACGAATCCTTCCTCACCCTCGAAATCTTCCACTCCAAACCCTCCGACACTCCCAAACCCTTAGTTGGCTCTCTCCACCTCCTCCTCAAAGACCTGACTCGGATAAATAGAGGAGGAAAGAGATGGAAGAAGAAGAGATAAAAAGAAAAAAAAGAAAAACAGAAGAGAGAGAGAGAAGAAAATAAATAAATTAAAAAAAAAATTTAAGTGAGGGTAAATTAGACATTTCAGCCCGTGAGGATTTCTACATCAGCAATTTAACGGGCAATTTGGACCGAGCTTGACGGCAGGGATGAAATGGGAGGAAATTGAGAGTTCAGAGACTTTTTAGGTGAAATTCGAAGGTCAGGGACTGAAACGACGAAACTCTATAAGTAGAGGGAGTAACCAGTATTTAATCCTAGAAAAATAGAGAGGGTGTGTGAATAGAGAAAAAGGGTGTGTGAATAGCACTATCCTAAATATGTTAAAAATTTCAATTTTGGCTAACAAAGCATCTTCTCTTATTATTAGCAAACACATACTAGAACGCGCCTCCACGCGCTTGTAACCTCTTTCTGGTTTTCCTTCTCCGTCCGGCGGCACGTCCTAGCGACGTCGTCGTCGGACGGGACCGTTTGGTTTAGCGGCTTTCGTGGCTGCTTTGTTGGTTGGTGGTGAGGCCTTGGGTCTGGATTCCGGGTTAAGGATGGGGAAGGTACGTTCTGATAACCAGAAGCGAATTCCGAGTCGATGGTGGCGGACGGGGTTGAAAGGGGGATGCAGGTGGCCTACACCGCTATGTAGCGCTGAGGCTCGATGGAGTAGTGGGAGGCACGGCGAAGGGAAGATGGGATCAGAGTTTTTGCTTCCTTGGGGAGATCGATCTGATCTAAGTCGAACAGTGGTGCCATACCAGATCTGGCATCTGGCCAACGATGGTCGGCATCTTGGGTCCGGCGAGTCGTGCGGCGTTCACAACGGTGCTTTGACGGCGGTGAGGACTCGATGGGTGAATGGGGGTGGTAGTGCGATTGTAGGGAGGCGGCAGGATCTCACTTGGGCCGGGTGGGGCCTTCCCACATTCCTAGACAAATCTTGGACCTGGGTTCTTGTGTTGGGCCCAATCTGGGCTAGGTTGTTCTTTGTTTTAAGCTATTTTGTTTTTTTCATTGTAGTTTATTTTCTGCTTTCAATAATTTCCGAACACTACATTGTTTGGAGATGTGGGCTTTGTCCCGGCTTGCGCACCTTGCGTGCCATGTCTGTTCTAGATAGGCGGCGAGTTCCTTGCTTTGTCAAATGGTCGCAGCCTCTTAGTGGCAGAATGAAACTAAGTGTCACCGGGTCATATTTCCGGTGGCAGCATACTGGGAAAGCTGATAGTATTGGTAACTCATGGCTCCGAGTGAGCATTATCTTTCCGGTTTGTCACCACAATTGTAAAGCGAATGGAGTAGCCTATGGTGCACTCTTCGCTAAATGGTGCATGTTAGAATGCATATTCTTAGATGAGACGCCTGTTATTATCTCGGGTGGTTCTCTTGAGGCTTATTGTACTTTGGGGTTAAGGTACTATGTTCCCCCCACAACCACCCCCCCCCCCCCCCCCCCCCCCCCCGTGTATTCTATGGTTTCATTAATGGTTAAGGCGTGAGGGCCGCTGCACCAGCCCTTTATGTAAAAAAAATTTAAAAAAAGGTACAATACATAGTCCGTGAATTGAACTCAAGACATTTCGTTTTATAAAATAAGCACTAATGTCATTCAATCAAATAATTCTGAGCTCGGAAATATCTATTTTAAATTATAAGCAAAAGAAAAAATACTAAAATTTACTTCTGCCAACGTACAACATCCTCATCGGAAAATTGTTTTTTTTCTTTTTCTTTTTAATTGGGAAAAATTAGAAAGATATATGAACTACTTTTACTGACGAAATGTCGTCAACACATTTAAAACAAACATATGAACTACTTATGCCAATGAAACATTTGTCCTTAATACCCGAAGTGAAAATCCTTAATTTAATTGCTTTATTAAGAAAAATATATGAACCGACAAAAATGGTCGGCAAAATATTGTAACGAAAAAAAAAATTAGAAATACTACTTATGGCGTCGACGACGAGACCCAAACCGGAAATCCTTTTGCAACATATAATCAACATGTTTGAGGTTCCTGAAGATTGAGTACCAAAGTAAAAAACCAATTTCACCTCCAAAATTTAGTAGTGGTTTCCCAAATGAACCCATTTCACCTCAAATTTGAATGGCAGATACGTTTTGTATCAACTAAAGCCTCACCCTGTTTTCCACTGTTAGTCGAAAACTCTGAGCTCTTTGCCCTTATGATACATAAAACATAGAAAAGCTAGAAGTCTATGCCCACATGAACAGGGTAGATGTCATGTTACTTACAAGATTAAATTGCATTAAGAGGAAGACAGTGAAAGAAAAGAAAAAAGGAATATGGGTATTGGTCTCATAGTTTCTACTTTCTTTCTTCTTCTTTTTTGAGAAGAATAGTTTCTTTCTTCTTTAGTCCAAAGCTAATCCACAAAAAAGCACAACAGACCAATGCCTTTGAGAACCTTCTTTCAGTTGCATTGCAAGAGTGCTTTTAGTCATTTGCATATATGGCCCTCATGTGCTTCTTCTCTCTAACAAAGCCAATGATATCCAGTCCACTCATTCATTCATTCAATTTCTCCAAAGATATGACCAACCAAACAATCATAGAGCGACCACTTTTTTGGCTTTCAGTATCAGTTATCTGGTGCACAAATGATCATTGTCTATAAAGTCCACACAATTACCGTCTGCCATGTGCTAATTATAAGCCACAGGGGCCCTACTCAAATGTTCATGTGTTTTCCAATCAAACAATTTCACAAGTTTTATCTCTAAATCTGGTTGCAGCCTGATGTTTAGTATGAAAACTGAAATGGAAATACAGAAGAAAAGGATCATTGGAATGAACAAAGCACTCTTCAAAGGATAGATAACCCTGAAAATGCAAATAATAAGATCAATTTTTAAATATCTCTTTCCTCCTACTCTGCATTCTCAAACAAGCCCATAATTGGTCTACACCAAAGAGAAAAAAAGGCAAACCTAGTCAGAGGAACCGATAATCTTATTTAAGTTGCTTATTACAACATGTTGGCATTAATTTCCACTATGATCTTATCAAAGCCCTCCAAAGTCAAAACTGCTTTTCTTTTGATTTTGTATGATTGATCAGAACTCATTATCCCCTAATAGTTTTCTGCAATTCTTTATACTTCAGCAGCAGTTGCAGCCATACAAGAAACAAGAGATCTTCATGTTCCACTTATTTTAATGTCATATACTTCTCCTTTAACCACAACCAGTTATGCAATATGCCGTTCATGAATAATTAAAACGATTAGCAGAATGCCTAATGGTCCCAGAGATTCCATTGATTATTTATGGATACAGAAATGGCTATGAACTGGAATTTGGATTATTGGGATTATGATCCCAATGCAAATAATTAAATAATAATAACAACATCTGATAGAAGAGAAAATAATTATAAGATCTTGTGACTGGATCACATAACAACTTCCTTATTGGTATTAAATAAATCCTAAATAACCCACCCCAATCTCTTCTTTTATGTATCCCCTTATCTTTTTCACTTATCCACCATAAGTTATATACAACATTACAACTCAGCAAAAAGCCAACTCAAAAAATGATATAAAATAATTAAGATACACATTGACATCATGAGCACCACCTTAACCTTTTCAACAGGAATCCAAGGAGAACAGACACTGATGACCACACCAAGAACAATTCTCATTTGGTTGGACTTAGAAATTTGAGGATGACTTGCTCAAGGAACCTTTGATTTACTCGAAAGTTTCCCATTTAGTTGTAACAACTACCGACTCAGAATGCCTTTGCTGTTGTTGCTGCATCTTTGGTATTGTCCTTACAGAATTTCCCTTTTTTGTCGGCGGTTGCTGTTTCTGCATTGGCCTCAAGTCTCTCGAAATTTGGCCAATTGGGTTATCTTGTTTCTGCAATTGGATTTTAGCCCCATTGCTGCTAGATTTGGAATTCTGGTACTTCAACATATCAAGAATCTCAATGTACTTCTGAACTCTTCTCACCTACACGTTTATCGATCGAAAATTAATGCGTGATATAATAGCAATAATGTCTAAGCATATAGATTTTAAAGAGACTAAAGAACAGTACCAGCACTCTTCTCTGCAATTTCAAATCTCCATCTGCAACAATTCCATCAAGTTTAATCAACCTCACCATCAAGAGCTCCGTCAAATTGTCCACATCTTTCTCCATTACTTTCCCACCATTTGAAGCTGTTGCTTCCAAAGCTGTGACCTATTGACTAAGAAATTAGTAAAACTTTCTCTATCATACATTTTAGCAAAAATTATTTTGGTTTAATTCAATCAATTTACCTGGCCTGCAAGCTTGTCAACTTCCAAGTTGATTTCAGCCAAGGCTTTCGAAGACTTCTGAGAATTTGCATTTCTGAGTAACTCTAGGCACCTTTTTTCTCTACTCACAATGTCCTCCACCAACACAATTTTGGATCCATTTTTAACTCTTGCCACATCAAGATACTCTTTGGAATCTCTCTCTTTGTTTTTGTATATCAGCTTCTGATCTTCATGATGCAGTTTAGTTGGTCCTGCCAACATTTTCTTCAACTCTCCTGCAATTCAAAAACCACAATCCATAAAAACTAACTACTAATAAATTAATTAAATCTCTCTCTTTCCAATCAAACCAAAAAAACATTATATATAACATACCAAAGCTAGCATGGGAGCTGATACTAATTTCGTGATACGAAGAACCATACTTGACTCTAACTCTGATTATGGGAATCGAAACAGAAGTTGGATTCGTCTCCCCATTGCGCTTTTGAACCAACATTCCACAAGGCCTGATTTCCAAGTCTGCCAAATCCGTTACTCCCCTGCCATCCGCAGAGCCTTTACTTGCTGGTGAAAACATTTTGTTGATCTTTGACTTCATTGGCTCCATCAATATCCAATCCTAGAGATCTTCTTCTGAGGCTTAAGACAATAAAAAGAACTACTCAAACAAGAAACCTCGTCAGGAAATTAAAGTTCAGAGAGGGCTTTCTATGTTCCTCCCTTGAATTAGGGGTAACCCCAGATGAGAAGAAAGAACCTTAGGACCCCAAAAAAGCCAGACCAAGGAATCAAAGAAACCCACCCAGTTATGGAAAGAAATATTGGTGTGTGGAAATAAAACTTGGCCTAAGCATCGGATTAGTACACAACAAATTCAGTGACCAAAACTGATCAAGTCACTAAATCAAAGAGTGAAAGAGAAAAAGAAAACTGAGATCTATTCAAAGCAGAAAAGAAAAACCAATGGCCAGGAGAATAATATATATCAGTCTATCTATATAAAGAAACAAATGAAATCAATACCCAGCTTACGTGAAGGAGAGGTTAAAAGAAAAACCTGTGGCTTTTTTTTTTTTTTTCCAGAGGGAAAAAAGTAAAATGAAACTAAAAAGTAGCAACAACAAGAAGCATTTAACATGCAGATAATTGAGCTCTTTTTTAAACATGCACCTTTTTCTTTCCTGAAGACTTGTCTGTTATGTGATATAAACTCACAAATCAAACAGAGGGTCCCTATGAAATGAATGGGGATGTAACCCAACTGAAAAGCCAACATGAAATTATGAAAGAGCTAGGAACATGTCAAGGCCAACTCATCACAGAAAAAATCCCCAGCCAGTTGGCTGCTGTCAGCTTGCCTAATCTGGTTGGTTCTCTGTGAAATAAACTAGATTTTTTACTTGTATAACACAAACAATTAATGTAGGTACATAAAAGTTAAATGTATTTTTTGGAAGAGACACGCATGTAAATTTGCAGATTCAGATTATGAATGAGTCACAATCATGCACGTAATGATGTAGAACAGTAAATTAATATTGACAACTGAGTTTGACCTTTCGAAGCTTATTGGTTGGCCTATCAATTCTAGTTTATCATGATAGACTATACAGAAATTAATTATAGAATTCAAGGTATTATTCTTAGCATTATTTGGTGATACCACAAGGTTTTTCTAAATTACTCCTAATTTATAGTATTCAGGGTGCTACAGATCCTCCTTGGCGTATAAAGATGCCGATCAAGGATATTCATTTACTATGTCAACATTTGAAGAGAAACAAATTTCTTGGCGTCCGCAATAGCAAATACTGATCACTCCCATTCTGTGATGGCTTGGCAAAACTCATTGCTTCTTTCAGCAACTCATGCTTTGTAAATTTCTTTTTTTGCAAATCGAAAGAAAAAAATAATAATAATAATTCTAAACTAGAAAATAAGCACAATTAAGTTGATGTTTGGACCAAAATGAAGCAAATAAGAAAGAACTTCGTAGGATCACTTGGTATTCTCAATTTGTCATTATTTCCCAAAAAATAAGAAAAGAACTTTATTTCCTTTTGCGTATGCTTGGACGGCTAATATATACCATTTTTCATTTTCTTGCTGAACCGGTAGAATTGAGTTCTGGGCCTCCGGCCCTGATACGTTTAGAGGCAACTCAGGCAAGTCATCCCCTTTTTATAACTGAGAAAGTTATAGTGCTGACCCCTAATTCGATATTGCCTGTTAAGACTTGAGCATGATTTCGTAGAATTGCAAGGTTTATGATGTGAAAATGGACCAAATATGCGCTGCTCGTATGACTCAAAGAATTTGAAGTCATAGGTGAACAGGCTCAACATTTTCACGTATCACAACAGATGTTACAATCAATGGAAAACAGAGTGATGAAGTAAATTTGGAAAAGCAGCGGTCTTCTTATCTCGTTCCAAGGAGTAGAAAATGTTGTTGCTGCTAACAAACTCATTCTTCCTTCCGAACCTTCTTAACAGGCCTTGCAGGCTTGATTATTTTACCAAGCAAGATCAATACAAAAGGCAGAACGGTTCCAATGTAATAAACACTCCCATACGAGGCAAGTGTTTCACGGAGGCTCAGTACCTGCAACAGGCAAGCAGATGCATGAGGAAACTTAAAAGCATCAGAAAATGGCATTCTTCATGTACATGTGCATCTGAATGGAATGTGTCCATGTGCAATGGCATGTGTGCCGAATGGCATATGTTCATGTACATGCATGCATATAAGGACTTGGAGTGAGAGTGAAAGAGAGAGTACTGACAATAAATCCAACACATGAGTAGTTCAGAACTAAAACAGTGTAAGCGAAGTTCAGGAACACCAGAATGTTCTTAACAACATCCATTCCTTGAGGTACAGATTGCTGCCATCTGTAAATCACTGTTTGCAAAAACAAGTTGAAAAGGATACTGTTAATTATCTTAACAAAGCAATAATTGGACAATAAGGGCAGCGAGATCAATACCTCTTGAACCAGCAATCATCAATGCTGACTGAACAAAGAATATGATGTACCCAGGATACAGTCCCTACAATTGTTCAAAGAGGAATCAATATGATGCAGAAATTTAAAATTTAAAACAAGAAAAGAAAAGAAAGATTGATGCAAGACAAAAGGTAAATAAATAAATAAGCTGACTAAATAATCTAAGACACTTTAAGTAGTTATGAGCATAAAATTTTTGGAACTTGGCTGGACGACACTGAATGGTTGTGAGTCAGGATTGTGATGTTACCGATTGTGCATACAAATTAGTGAAATTACTGAGGTCTTGATGATACCTCCAAAAAACTCCTTTGTCAGCTTGTCGCTGTTGCAATGGTCAAGGCTACAACCCATTTTATAGAATGAGTGCTAAAAAGTCATTTAAGGTAAAATGCAAAACTAGGAATGCATTTTCTAGAGGAAGTACAAGTTGAAAATTTTGGCAAAATATCTGCTAAAATTTGTGTAGCTTTTTATCGTACATAATGCCATAATTGCCTCAAGACTCAAATTATAAACAGGGAATAAAGTCAGCAAAATATAAACACACACATGCAATCAGAATGAGGCTAAGACATTATACTCACATGCCAAACAGCACTAACAGTCTGTGTAGCTAGCAACTGGAAGAAACCAGCCTTCTTCCCGGGCTTAACAAGCCTTTCATAAACATCTGCAGAAAAATGATGTATCAGATAATGCAACCAGCCAACCACTATAAACAGACATCTCTTGCTTCATATGTTATACATTAATCATTTTCAGATGATATATTAAGATACACTACAATGTCTCTAATACACCGGGAAAAAAAAAGAAAAAAAAGATCAGCAATACATTCAGTAGGCGCAAAACAGAAAAAACAGGTGACCAATTACCCAGTTCAAGGATCAATGATCTTCTACCTGGTGAAAGAGTCAAACTACTTATAGTTCCAAATTCAATTTTTAACCAGGCCCAATTATTCATAGAAAGCTTTTCTAATAGTTCATAACACATAGTTGCATATAAATATTTGATTTTACTGACCAAAGCAAAACTTAGGAAATAGAAGCTTGAAACCCTAAGTGAAGAAAGATGCTCACAGTGACGAAGCCAGGTGCTGACTTGTATGTTCCAAACAAGTGGCAACTGAACCGCACTCTTTGCAAACTCAACGCCTAGAATATCAACATTTTTTGCACGGTCCCATTTTGGCTTTGGTGGTGAGGAGTCTGTCCAGCCACTGAAACCTAGACCAGAAAGAATAATGGAGGTCTCTGAAATTGACCAGATGAAATAATATTTCCACCGTGCTGTAAATCCTGACATATACTGGTAGCTCAGTCGTTTCCAGAAACCCCATTCTTGGTATATGGGCTCGGTAAATCTTGTCCAAGGAAATTGGGGAACCAAATACAAATACAATGCCATGCAGAATGCAGCTTGGAGAAGAGCTCGAACTGCTGCTCCAAATGGTGATGGAGACAGTCCTTTCTCCGAGGGGCTCCAAATCTGTTGATATTTAACACAAGTCAACAACTTAAAAGTGTTGATCTCAAGAGTAAAATACTAAAGAAAGAAGAAACATATACAGCATACCCCCTTGCTTTCAGTACAGTCGAGATAGTCCTTCATCTCATAAACTGGGCCGGCAAAGTGACTACCACAGGAGAGACAGTAACCAAAGTACTCAATTAATGAGGGCAACTTAATCAACCGATTCTTCTTCTGAGACTCACGTAGCCCTTCCTCTTTCAACATCCCATCATTGTAATTTATTGCACATGAGATGACTTTCAGTGTTAACACCATTAAGGCTCCTAAATATGACAAATAATTCAAACTTAGCTTATGAACAAGATAAAGACTAGTACGATCGAGGAATATTTTCAACTCATTAGAAGAAACCCAACAAATTAGTAACAAGAATAAAAGGAACTCATCATTGATTGACACATAACTACTAATTTCCTAGTGGGAGAATGACAATCATCGCAACTCAATAAAGATCATAACATAAAGGGGAAATGCAAGTCGGCTAGAAATGCTGGATACTGTGCTTACCAGTTGCATCAATTCCTCCTTCCTTCCATGCATCCCCACTCATGTAATACATGTGGCTACACACATACAGACAGACGTATAAACGATTAAAAACTCTTGGAAAAAAAAAAAAAAAAAAAAAAAAAGGAACTTTCCGTAACTCGCTGGTGCATATATAAAGACTCATATAGATAAAGTATTATCACTTCAAGACCATTTCGCAATAACAAAACATCGTTACTAGCATCAACGAAGAGCACCAAACCTACACATGGTTTGCGCCGCAACGTGAACAGTGAAAATGCATACACGACACTATACTCCCTAGAAAACGATCAAAATGCAGTATTATGAGCCAAAACCAGACTTATAAAACTTGACCTCAGACCGACTTGGCTGACGCCTAAAGCAATCATTGCATCAAATTGAATTCAAGTGCATTGCCAGTTAAACAACACACACTACCAATACCGAAACCCCAAATCCGACACTAATTACTCATAACAACAGTCACCAATCAGAACATTCAACTGTTCACGCTGCACTCAAATTCAAACCAATGCAATTTTTAACCGCGGTAATTTAAAACTTATCCAATCACATTCCTTGGTGGGTAAAAACAACATTCTCATTCTGGATTACAAAATTTGTCGAATTCACAAATCGAGATCAAACATTACATACCAGCCGATGAGGTAGCCGAAGCCGAGGAGAAAGGTAATGATGCCACAGTGGGCTCGGAAGAAGAGCATGGAGGCGTAGCCGAGTGACATTGGGACTAAGAAATGGAGATTGGAGGAGAAGCCGAAGGAGAGGTAGGAGAGTATGGCCCCCGAAGCGGCGGCGTAGATGTGCTTGGCCACTGGGCCCGGGACGAACCGCCAGAGGACGCTGACCGGGATGGTGGCCACGTAGCAGAGGAGGAACCGGAGCACCGGGACCGAGACGCCGATCGACCCGGCCATGGATTCCATCTCCAGGCCCATTCCGGCTGGGGGCTTTTCTGGTTTGTTTGAGAGAGAGAGAGAGAGAGAGAGTTCAGAATTCGGAAATCCCGTGTTTCGGTTTATTATAGCAGTTTTTTTTTGGGGATTTGGGATTTTGTAAGTTTCTTGACTTTGGAATGACGCAAATGCCCCTGGACGGCACGCTGGCCACTCAAAAGTTTGTTACCGGTGGTTGTTGGGGCTTTGGGTTTACGCTCCCTCTGCCGTCTCTGCGTCACTGACTCATTGGGATAGGACAGTAATTTTGGGCACTGTCTCTCTCTCTTTCGTCTTCTTGAAGTCATCGAAATCTGTTACCCCTTCTAATCAGCCCACCATCATTCTGGGAAATTCGTATATTCGTATCTTGCATTGAAATTTCGGAACCGAGAAATCGTGCCCATTGAGCAAATTATAAATAGTGATTAATCTAAAGGTATTTTAATTTTATAGTTTTAATGTAAATTCTTCTATGCACCGATATTGCAAGTGATCCAGCACCTATTAAATGATCTCAATTCTCTCCTAGTTTCACAGCCCCTATTAAATGATCTCAATCCTCCCTCTAGTTTCAATAATCAGAAATATTATAAAACTTTTATTTCTAAAATTTACAGGGGGAATAATAACATTTTAACCATTGATAAGTTCTTTGTAATAAGGGATTAGCAGATGTTAATGAGAGTACTGGATTAGTACAATACCATAATGTCTCAACAAGAAAATGGAAGGTAGCTCACGCGGAAATTAATTTCTGTTCTGCATATTTATGTTCAACTGGGTTCAAGTGGTTCAACCATAAATCAAGATGCAGCTCAATGTTACATAATGAGTTTTTCATTTTTTTTTTTTTTAGAGCTATATAAAGAGTTTTTCGTTTGTAGCCTTTGACCTAGCTCACTCAATAAATGTAACTTCTTAGTTTCTAGTTTAAATCATGAAGCCCTCCGTTTATTTCAAAGTAACATTGTAACCAAACCGGATATTCCCTCGGACATTATTACAGTATGTTAAGTATCCAAATGATGTATAGAATGCAAGAGTTTTGAACCCGTAAAACAATACATCAATGAGGGTGTTAGTTACTAAGAATTTGTGTATTTAACCATTCTCAATTACTAAGTTATTCAAAAAAAAAATTATCTGATTGTTCTACATCACCTACATATAATCAAGAATTATCATGAAAAGAATATACTATAGTGATACATTTGATACAAAACATGTCAAATTTTTAACTAGTAACACACACACGCGCGCAAATATATACATACATACACACACTGGGCGCCGTTCAAAAGCGAACGTCTGCAAAACCAAAAAAGTGCGGATCAATCAAAATCTAACTTGTTTTATTCTATTCAACTTGGTTAATCCACCTACTCATTCTTGAATCATCTTCTCTCTCACTTTTAGAAGAATTTCAAACCCACAAGAAACCCCAAACATCTGCTTTCATATAGCTAGGAGCTGCAGTGGTGGGAGGCGATGGGATTTGGAGGAATCAAAGACCATATGAGATTATCTATGATTTAAACGTCTCCGAGACTCTTCCAGATTGAAAGAGAATATGATTTAAGAGCAAATTTTAGAAGTTGAATTGTGATCGATCTGCACTTTTGCATTTTTCGGACGTCCTCTTCTTTACACCCCCACTCCTTGCGTGTGTGTGTGTAGAGAGAGAGAGAGAGAGAGAGAGAGAGAGAGAGAGAGAGAGAGAGAGAGAGAGAGAGAGAGAGAGAGAGAGAGAGAGAGAGAGAGAGAGAGTAAAAAAAGTGGTAAATAATCAAATAAACTAAAGGGAGTGAAATTTACATTCTTCATTTTACAATTCACCGTTATATTTTTTTTAGTAACTAAAACTTTATCTTTATTAATTTAAATTTTATCTTTTTATAAGAATTTCAACTAAAAAAAAAAAAAACAATCAACGTGAATAGCAAATTATGAGTGTAAATTTCATTCTCTTAAACTAAAGTTCGTTTGAGTTAATCGATGTGTCACCTAGTTAGCCTCTCGATAAATGTATGAAAAGACTAACATCAAAGCGCTTGCCAATATTCTCATAACTAGGATCTAAACGTGCCCAAAAGAGTTGGTAGAACCGTGAGAGCAACTCCAACTATAATTTCTGTATTATAGGGAAGCAAAAGTCAAAGCTTTAGCCTATTTTTCTTCTCCAACTCTAATAGATTCCCTATTTTACAATAATCTCTAAAATCTCCATATTCTTCCTTAAAATTTTAGAGTTTGCTGTGAATATAGGGAATTTGGTTTTCTCTTTCCTCACTTCCCCTAAAATAGGGATAGTTATAGGGAATCTGTTGGAGCAAAAGAGACTTATTTTTCCCTAAAGTAGAGAAAAATCAAAATATAGGGGATCTGTTGGAGTTGCTCTTAATGCCTGAACCATAGCTTTGATGTATCTCATACCCTACTTAATAGCAAACCGACTAGCTAGCCTCCACCTGTCCTAGATCATGAAAATAATGATCAGTCAAGGGCCTCCACTTGTCTTGGGCTAAAATTTATTTTCGTTCAATTTATGTTACTACACTTATTTATCTAACTCTTAAACGTCAAATTTCATGAAAATCAATTCTTGTGAGTCACTCTAATTTTTAGGCAAAAAAACATTTTATAGACAGTTCTCACGTTTTGCACTTCATAAACTGTTTGTACTTTTTTTTTTTTTTAAACATGTTACAATATTATCTAGATCTATCATATTGTGAGTTTCTCTAAAAGCGCTATTCTTGTATCGGTCTCATACTTTTATGTGAAAAGATAAAAAGTATTTTTTATATGGTATTGGTGTTAGTTGTTGCGAGGGTGAATAACCTTCTTGGCATAAGTCTATTTTGACTGGATAAGATTTTAATGAGGACACCTCAGAGCAACTCCAACAGCTTCCCTATAATTTCTGTATTATAGGGAAGTAAAAGTCAAAGCTTTAGCCTCTTTTTCTGCTCCAACTCCAACAGATTCCCTATTTTACAACAATCTCTAAAATCTCCATATTCTTCCTTAAAATTTTAGAGTTTGCTGTAAATATAGGGAATTTGGTTTTCTCTTTCCTCACTTTCCCTAAAATAGAGATAGTTATAGGGAATCTGTTGGAGCAAAAGAGGCTTATTTTTTTCTAAAGTGTAAATATAAGGAATCTGTTGGAGTTGCTCTCATGCACAGATTTGTATCTATTTCTTCTTTTCTAATCTCCATCCCTTTCCACTCTCCCATCCCATACTTCTCATTTCTTTGAAAAAAAAAAAAAAAATACACCCACATTTATCACAATGTCAGTAAAAAATTGAACTCGTAAGTCGTAACCTTAATATTGTGAAATCCAATAGCTGACGGGCATCTAAGTTCGAATATTAATCCCAGCCCAACAGGCCCAGTCCTTCCTTCTAGTTTTTGATATTCGAACGTAAGCTCCAGTCTCCAGAGTCCAGACTCCCGGACTCTCCAGAACCCGCGCGCAATGGCGACATCAACCAAAGCCGAAATCGGACGACCGAACCCGTCGTCTTTATTGGAATATTGGAATATGCTGTCTAGCTACTTTGCTGCTGTCCACGTTTAGCTACTTTGCTACTGTCCACCTTCTGAACAAAGCTGCTGCTGCTGATGCTATACCACATGCTGTCTAGCTACTTTGCTGCTGTCCACGTTTAGCTACTTTGCTACTGTCTACTTTGCAGCTGCTGTGTCTACTTTGCTGCTGCTGTCCATGTTCCAGTCATAGCTGTTCACGTTCCAATACCTTGCTGTGCTCGGTGTACATAGTTGCTTTACACTTCACTGCAATCTGCTTTCATCTTCTATTTATAGTTTTAGCTTGTAACACTCCATTTAAGACGATGATATATCAGAATACATTCCACAAATATTTGTCCTTCATTTTCTTTATGGTATCAGAGCAGGAATTCAAAGCCTGACTCTGTAATTGTTCTTGTGTAGTTCCCAAGCTTGTCAGCTTATTATGGCTGGGAAATCTGGTTCAAAAAATGAGGATTCTCTTCTAACCTCAAATTCTTCCGATGTTGAGTTTAATCCAAACCAACGTCTTAGCTCTGTTTTGTTGAATGAATTCAACTATCTTTCTTGGGCTAGAGCTGTTACACTTGCTCTTGGAGGAAGGTCCAAGCTTGGTTATGTCAATGGAGTTATACAGATGCCAGAAGCTGACTCCCCTACATATAATTCTTGGTTGTGCAATGATCAACTTGTTATGTCTTGGTTACTCAATTCTATGGAAAGCAGAATAAGGGAGATTTTTAGCTTTTCTGAGTCTTCTATGCATCTCTGGAAATATGTTAAAGAGATGTATGGAAATCAGAATAATGCTGCTCGAGTGTTTCAACTCAAGCGAGATATTGCTGATCTACAACAAGAGGGTAAGCTCTTTGTTCAACACCTTGGTAGCCTTACAAGCATGTGGAATGAGCTAGATGTTTACAGACCTCATACCACAGAGGCCAGTGTTTTGTTAAAAAGAGCAGAGGAGGACAAGATTTTTCAACTCCTTGCAAGTTTAAGCTCAGATTATGAAGATTTGAGAAGCCACATTCTCATGAATTCTGAGCTTCCATCTTTCAACACCGTATGTGCTACGATTCAAAGGGAAGAGGTTCGAAAAAAGGTGATGAATATGGAGAACAAGTCTAGTCTGTCTGAAACTAGAGCCTATGTTTCAAATCATAGGCAAGTTGAAGAGAGAACATACAAAGGCAAGAGAACTGATTTGAAGTGCACTTACTGTGAAGGTGTTGGGCATGTCAAGGACAGATGTTGGGTTCTCCATCCTGAGCAGAAGCCAAAGTTTTCAAAAGAAGGCAAAATTCTTCAAAAAGGCTGGAGTACTCCATCACACAGAGCAAAACTTGCTGATGCTTCTTCTACTGGGAGTATGATGAATTTCACCTCTAATCCCGCTGCGCTTATTAATGAATTTGCTGCCTATCTCAACAAGAGGCAGATGCATGGTGGAAAAGAAGAACCAGCTATAATTGGGAGTGAAAGCCACACTGCACTCCTTGGAAAGTTTGCTGGCTTTCTTGCAAAAACTGATTGTGTCTCACATGAAGAAGCTTCAGGTATTCTAAAATCCTTCTCAACTGCTCTAAATGTTTGTGCTATGGATGATTATTGGATTATAGACTCAGGAGCTACGGATCACATGACAAATAAGCTAAAAAATTTGCATGACTTTGAAAAATTGTCCACTCCTTCTAAAGTATCAGTAGCAAATGGCAAAGGTGTTTCTGTTTTGGGAAAAGGAAAAATAAAATTACTTTCTAGTATCATTGAGTCAATTGCTCTTTATGTTCCTTCCTTTCCTTTTCAACTTCTGTCTGTTGGAAGAATTATACATACCTTAAAATGTCTTGTCATTTTCTCTCCTTACAAGGTTATATTTCAGGATCTCATCACCAAGGAGACGATTGGTGAAGGTTTCTTCTTGAATGGACTTTACTATTTGTCAAAAAACCCTTGTACCTCTAAGGCTTTTCAGACTAGTTCAAGTTTAGCTCAAGATCACCATCTTTGGCATCAACGTTTGGCTCACCCATCTGAGAAAGTGTTGTCTTTTTTGTTTCCTAATATGTGCAAGGCAGCTAATCAATGTGATATTTGTCATTTATCAAAATCCTCTAGATTACCATTTACTTCTTCTTTGTCTAGGGCTAATAAATCTTTTGAAATCGTGCATTCAGACATTTGGGGTCCAGTTCTTGAGTCCTATGATGGTTTTAGGTATTTTGTAACCTTTGTAGATGATTTTACAAGGATTACTTGGTTGTATCTTTTGAAACTAAAAAGTGAAGTTGTGGATGTTTTTAAAGATTTTCATAAACTTGTCATCACTCAATTTTCATCATCTATTCATATTTTACGATCCGATAATGGTTCTGAGTATATGTCCAATAACATGTCACAATACTTGAGCATAGAAGGCATTGTTCATCAAACCAGTTGTGTTGGTACTCCCCAACAGAATGGGATTGCCGAGAGAAAAAATCGAGACCTTCTTGAAAAAACCAGAGCCCTTATGTTTCAAATGAATGTTCCAAAAAAAATTTTGGTCTCAAGGTGTTCTCACTGCCACATATCTCATCAACAGATTACCTAGCAGAGTGCTTGGTTTTAAATCTCCTCTTGAAGTGTTGAAAGGTAGAAAGATTGATCTGTCTCACTTAAAAGTCTTTGGCTGCACATGCTTTGTTCATATTCAAGCTCATCAACGTGATAAACTTGATCCTAGAGCTGATAAATGTGTTTTCCTAGGATATTCATCTACTCAAAAGGGGTATAAATGCTACAATTATGCTACTAAGAAACTCATTGTCTCCAGGGATGTAAGATTTGATGAAGATACTCCCTATTTCACAAGAAAATCATGTGATACTGGTCAGGGGGAGTATTTATCAGATCTGTTTCCAAGCCCTAATCTTCCTATTGTTGAGGATTGCAATCCGTTTATCAATCCTGCTATTCCGGTTCAAGAAGTTCCAGCTGTCCTTTCTGATCCAGAGATTGATATGCAATCTGTTGATGAGCCCAGTTCTCCATCTGCAATTGTTCTTCGTAGAAACCCTCCACGAGAACGAGGTCCTCCATCAAAGCTCAATGACTATGTAACCTACAATGCAAGGTATCCGATGACACACTTCATCTCTTATAATAAATTTTCATCTGCTCATTCTGCATTTCTGAGTGCCCTTGATAATACTCATGAACCTCAAAGTTTTGAGGCAGCCAATCATCTTGCTGAATGGAAGCAGGCTATGTCAGATGAACTTCAAGCTCTCAATGATAATAATACTTGGAGTATTGTTCGAATTCCTAAAGGGAAGAAAGCTGTAGGTTGTAGATGGGTTTATAAGACCAAGTTTCACTCTGATGGCACGGTGGAGAGACATAAAGCTCGTTTAGTGGCTCGTGGTTTTACTCAAACATATGGGGTAGATTACAAGGAAACCTTTGCTCCTGTTGCTAAAATGAACACAGTAAGAGTTTTGTTATCAGTTGCAACTAATCATGCATGGCCTCTCTACCAAATGGATGTCAAAAATGCTTTCTTACATGGTGATCTTGAAGAGGAAGTCTATATGAGGTTACCTCCCGGTCATTCTCAATCTCATGATCCTGATATAGTGTGCAAGCTTCACAAAGCCATCTATGGCTTAAAACAATCTCCACGTGCATGGTATGCCAAACTTAGTTCAGTACTTGAAGAAGTCGGTTTTCACAGAAGCAATGCAGATTCTTCATTGTTCATTCGCATTGGCTCAACCAGTAAACTTCTGGTGCTTATCTATGTTGATGATTTAATCGTAACAGGTGACAATGCTGAAGAGATTGAGTTGCTCAAACAATCACTTCGAAACAGGTTTGCTATCAAAGATTTGGGGATTCTTAAATATTTTCTTGGTATCGAAATGGCTACTTCTCATAAAGGCCTCTTTCTTAACCAAAGAAAGTATGTTCTTGATTTGCTGCAAGATGCAGATATGAAGGATTGCAAACCAGCCCGCACTCCCCTTGACAGTAAGCTGCAACTTGATGCATCAAGTGAGTCTCCCTGTAATCTAGCTGTCTATCAAAGATTAGTTGGTAAGCTTATTTATCTCACGATCACTCGACCTGACATTGCTTACGCTGTAAGCATTGTCAGCCAATTCATGCATGCTCCAACTTTGGCTCATCTTCACATTGTAAAGCGAATCCTTCGCTATCTCAAAGGTTCCATTGGTAGAGGCATTTTGATGAAAAACAATGGAAACACTCACATTATGGGATATACTGATGCTGATTGGGCAGGCAACTCCCTTGATCGTAAATCCACTACTGGCTTCTGCACATTTGTTGGTGGTAACCTGGTTACTTGGAAGAGCAAGAAGCAAACTGTTGTTGCTCGTTCTAGTGCAGAGGCTGAATATCGAGCTATGGCCTCCACTGCTTGTGAGCTTATTTGGCTAAAAGGTCTCCTCTCTGATTTGGGGTTCCCTAGTAGTCAACCAATGTCTCTTTTCTGTGACAATCAAGCTGCAATGCACATTGCTTCTAATCCAGTCTTTCATGAAAGAACCAAGCATATCGAGGTTGATTGCCATTATATTCGAGCTCAAGTTCAATCCAAAATTATTGATACTCATTACACTCGAAGTCATGATCAGTTGGCTGATATTTTCACCAAATCTCTCTCTACTGCTCAGTTCCATCGAATTCTTGGCAAGCTTGGCTCAATGAACCTCCTTGATCCAGCTTGAGGGGGAGTATTGGAATATTGGAATATGCTGTCTAGCTACTTTGCTGCTGTCCACGTTTAGCTACTTTGCTACTGTCCACCTTCTGAACAAAGCTGCTGCTGCTGATGCTATACCACATGCTGTCTAGCTACTTTGCTGCTGTCCACGTTTAGCTACTTTGCTACTGTCTACTTTGCAGCTGCTGTGTCTACTTTGCTGCTGCTGTCCATGTTCCAGTCATAGCTGTTCACGTTCCAATACCTTGCTGTGCTCGGTGTACATAGTTGCTTTACACTTCACTGCAATCTGCTTTCATCTTCTATTTATAGTTTTAGCTTGTAACACTCCATTTAAGACGATGATATATCAGAATACATTCCACAAATATTTGTCCTTCATTTTCTTTAGTCTTCTTCGTGACACGTAAGTGACCCAAACGACCAGTTATTCGAGCATGTATTGGGTTTGCTTTGATTGATTCGTATATATTTCCTCGGGTTTTGAATTTGATACTCTAGTTTGATGTAGCTGAATGAGTTTGTGTGTTAATTGTGTGGAGGCCAATGGATGTTTGATTGCAACAGCAATGTTAGTTTATTCACATGAAGCTCAAAAAAAAAAGAAAAAAAGAGCGAGCTGTTGTGTTTGCATGACCGGAATTTGCTCTGCTTTGTGATTTTCATGTGCCAATTCACTTGGGAGAGTTTAAGGTTGAACCTCATTTGGTTGGACCCTTTTTGTGTTTCATCTGGTTTACAGAAGGTTTATGTTTGATTTACCATGTCAAGATTTTACTGTGAAAGTTGGTTATGATTTATGAAGTACCGAGAGTCAAAACCTGGTTTGACATGTAGGATGGCATATAGGAAGTGTAGTCCTAATTTTATTTCCTTTGGCAATGTATAATTTTGAATTACTAAATATTTAATTTGATAATCCAACCGTGCTGTTAGCTGATTTCGAGGTGAAATAACATGTTGAATTCATAGAAGTAAATGAAATGTATGCTAAAGGTTTAATAAGGGATAGGATCTTTTATTTGGCTATGAGCTTCATGAGGAAAGAGAGGTACTTTATTAGCTGTTATGGAAAAACAGGCCGTAAGTTCTTCTGTCTTTCTGTTTCTTCTGTTCTTTGAGCTTTGTTTCAAATAGGACAAGGACTGCTGCAATGAGAATTTGAGAATGTTTTTGACGACTCAACGCGCAGATCTTACATTGTTACTCTTCTGGTTTTAAGAAAGTTGTAAGACAATCTCTTATGTATCTGAATATGCTAAATATTCAAAAGGGTAACTATTTAGTTGGATTAATATCTATTTTTTTTCGATTGGTGTCATGTCTTTTCAGGCACAAATATTTAAGATAGCTTAGCCTTCTAAGCATATTGATGCTGCAATTTTGGCTGAGCACGAGAGAAAATAGAGAAGCAGCAAAGCAAGGGAATCAACCTTTTTCCCTCAAGAAATGTAATATCCTCTCTCCTTCTCCTTGTGTGTTTAGACCCCTTAGCAAAACACCCCCAAGCAGTTATCTTTTGATAATGTACAGTCCAATCCTGCTTTTTCAGCAGTTTAGGTCGATAATCTGTATTGCGTAGAAATAGTTCAATTGTTATTTGGTTGTGAATTTTGCATTCTCAAGCATTAAAGCTAATACATGCTTCTTTCTTTGTGGTAATGTAAGTGCAACTAAGATTCTACCCAAATACTGCCCAATACACAAGCAAAAAAACATAAAGAAATCATGGCATGTTTGCTTGCCTTGAGAATGGAATGGAAGGGATGATAATCATTCTTATTCCAAGTTTAGAGCTGAGCAGTACTTATAGGATTGTTTATGGATATGTGATGTGTTTGTGGTTCTTATCACATTTCTTTGGTGTTGTTAGTATTGTAGGATGATTTCCAATTCAACTACAAAACAAAGAGGAAGGGGCCAGAATAAGCGTTTCTGGACAACCAAGGAGGATTCTGTATTAGTCGAATCTTTGCAAGAATTGTATCACGACACCAAATGGCGATCTGAAAATGGATTCAAAAATGGTTACTTGACCCAGATAGAGGCTATGATGGAAGCCAAAATGCCGGGTTGTGGAATACAGGCCTCTCCCCATATCGAATCACGAGTTAAAACTTTGAAGAAAAAGTATCATGCCTTGGCGGAGATGTTATCTCAAAGTAAGTTTGGTTGGAATGACGATGAAATGATGTTGGTTTGTGAAAGAAGGGTATATGATGAATGGGTCCAGGTAAATCTACCTGTATGATATTTCCCATAATACACACACCTTTTTTTTTTTTTTTTGGAAGTATTGATTATATGTTCTTTGATATGCATGTACTTGTAGAAAAGAAAGTATGCAAATGGATTGTATAGTAAGCCATTTCCATACTACTATATGTTGGGGGAGATATATGGAAAAGCTCGTGAAGTTGGTGCATATATTGATAATGCTGATGATGACCAAGAGGAATTTGGACAGGAGGATGAGGATGCAAACATTGATCAAATTCTAGGCGTGAACGATGATGATGCTGCTGGAAATCTGAATCTGAATGTTGATATGAATGTGGAATCACAATCTGAGGGGTCAGAAGAGTTTGATGTATCATACACACTTGGTACCCCAAGTGCCCAACAAAGAAGACCTACAGAAAGTGCCCCAAGTGTTTCAGATCATGGTCGTAGGGTGAAAGCAAAGGTTATGGAGGAGATGAGTAAGAATGTAAGCACAATGTCATCCAAGATTGATGCTCTTGTTAATATTTTTTCAAGTGATAAGGAAGTGGCTGAATTGCAAGCGAAACTTGATAGTGAGTTGAAAAAGATTGACGGCCTTACAGAATTTCAAGTCTTTCGAGCCACGAACATTTTAGCTCGTCAACATGACCTGCTGAGAGTGTTCTTCGGCATGTCCGAGGAAAGGAAACAGACATATGTTACATATCTGTTGGAACATGGCGTATGATAAAACATAGGTTATATTGCACTTCTTTTTAGTTACATGGGAAGGGATCAAAGCACATATTTCGTCTTGTTATCTAGTCAGCTATGATTATATTATGTGATAAACCACATGGTTACAACTTGTTTTGGTTGCTTAATTAGTCACTAATGGAGATTATTTTTGGCTATACAAAATCCTTTTGAGTTTCTATATATAGTTATATTGCTTATATACTAGTGTTCAGAGGATGTATGCTGACGCTAAAGTGACCATGACTAAAACATCTGGAATGCCAAAGCTGGTTTAAAATTTTCACTGGGAAACATTTATTAGTAATTTGCAGGTAAACTGTTTCTTTTACGTGTTATGTCAACAAAGGCACGCTAGTTCTGCTGCAAAAATGGTTTACCCATGCTCTGGTTCGTACTGGAGTCTAGGCAACACTGTAAAAGCAAAGTTAATGGTGTATTCATCTCAATTAATGGTGTTATTGGGGTGACGTTTGGATTGTGATATTAGTGTTTCATTGTTTTGGGGGTGTTTATAGTACTCATGAGTATAAAAATTTCAATGAGTGGACACGCCGTAAACAATGACAAATCTAACAGCTATTGACTCCAAAATTTCAATACTCCAAAATGTTACAGACTGTCGCATAAGGCATTGGTTGTGTGTGCTTTTTGGTGTTATTGAGCTGCAAGTTAGTGCTTTTTGACAAGAGGAAAAGCACTCGAAAAAGTCGGTTTCTTTATCTGATCAGAAAAATAAAGGAACATGACGTTGTGGTCTTCATCTGGTCTCATAATCACCATATGATGGATACTCTCCTTTTCAAATCTCCTACACATTTGGGTGCCTTTGTCATATTGTCAAAAGACTAATTCCTATATAGTGATTATTTGGCAATATGATTCATGAGTGTCAGATATGAATCATGAGTCATAAATGTAGTGGCGGGCATGGTTTGATTTAAACCCACCGGAACCACACCATACAGTTTAGTTGATGCTGGTTTTTATGATTTGAGTAGTGGAACCAGAGTTTTCTTGCTGATTTAAACTATGTTGATTTTACTTGTTACAATGCACACTGCAAGGCAAAGTTTTAGAATTTATGTATATATTTTCACATTCTACTTTCACGACCAGAAAAAAAAAGAGTTGGACTTTAATGCTTTAATTTCCCAAAAGAGGTTCATTCATCCATGAAACCCTATTCATTGAATTTAACAAGCAAAAAGAAAAAGAGATTAGCAAAAATTAAATGAAAAAGTGGTGAGCAGGTAAAGGTTATAAATAAGGAAGAAGAGAAAATCCCAAAGGGCCCAATTGCATTTGCAGGAGAATAAAGCCGAAGAAGACAAGAAGGTTCATAGGCTTCTGCAAAATCTCCTCGGAGAAGTAACTAAAAGTACTCTTGTCCTACTAAGTCTACCACTCTCCAAACTGCCCCACCGGCGCGTCCGGTCAACAAGTAACCGGTTCAGCCGGTCACCACTCTCGGGGACCCTCACACTCTACCAAAGGCAATGGACTCTCTCTGCCACTTCCCGCTATATTGCACACACTAAAACCTCTGCTACTGCTTCACCGCCATGGCTGTTCCACAATGTTGTATTGTTGTTGCTTTCTAAAACCCTGAATGGTTTCTGGGGTTACCCAAAATCACAGTCTCTGTTAGTATTTTTGCTACAAACATTTGGCCTTTTTGGGTTTTTGGGCTTGGTTTTTGTGGCTGGATTGGGTGAGAAAACTAGACCCACCATTCTGGGTTTGTTTGCTTTTGCATTGTGTTTTATGGGGTTTGGTTGTTTTACCAAGAAGGCTGATCTGTTTGGTTTATGTAAAAGGGTTCTGAAAGAACATAAAAGTAGAAATCTTGATTCTGAGACTGTTTGCTGAGAAAGGTTCAGGCTTTGTTTAGTTTCTGAGAAGAATTGGCCGAAAGAAACAGTTTTAGACGTGGGTTTTTGCTTTTTAAGCTTCTTCTGCTTTGTTTCTTGAGTTTTGGTTACCGGGGGGGGGGGGGGGGGGGCGGGGTTAATGTTGTTCTTTTCCCTTTGTTTTTCTTTGGAGAAAAGTTTTAGTTTTCTTGGCTATTGTTTATGTATGTGTGAGAAAGCTTGAAAAATCTATGCTTTTGGCTTTTTGGGCAAGTGGGTAGTTCAGAAGCTTGAAATTGTATAACTTTCTCTAGCTTTGGTGTGAATTAGACGGTTGAAATTCCATAATGTGTTTAAGTTTGTGCTTCTATCTCATAATTCAGTGTTTGAGGCTAATAACTTTTTTTTGTTTCTGCTTGTTTTGAATTGTATGGTGTTCTTAGATTACAACCTCCATGATGCAGAATGCACTGAAAGAGTATCTGAATTCTAAGATGACAGGAAACTTTGCGCAGTCTGACAACTTATTGCAACATGACGCGCAGTATCAGGCTCTTGTAGCTTCTCTCTTGAATGGGAACTTGGCAGGTACTATTTTTAAGGAAGCAAAGTTGAATATGGGTATGGTATCTGGCAACATTGATATAACTGTTTTATGTGTTAAACAACATGAGAAACTAGAGAATAATATTTTAAATTTCGGGCAATTTCTCGTACATGATTACATGTTATATGTACCGGTGCAGCTTTCATCACCAATTTGTTTGAACCATCTGTGGCTTTATTGTGTATAATTCGGGCTCAAACTCTTCAATTGTAGATGGTTCTTCCAAATTTCAGCAGACCTCACATTTGGATCAAAATCGCTCCCAGACACATAAAAGGAAGCAAGAAGAGCAATGTGTTTTCACTGCTAGTCCTCAGCTAGCATTGAAGGACCACAATCCACTTCTTAATGGTGTACAACAGGAACCTATTTCCATATGGCGAAAGCATAAGAAAGCTAGACTGGATGTCAATCAAGAGGCTGTGAACGAGCATGTATTCCAGAAGATGCTGCAGAGTGAGAACTCTGCTGAATCGGAAAGAGATCAAATACGTGCATTTTTTCAGCATAATGTGATACCAAATCAAGATCAGCAAGCTATTTTGAATGCTGCTCCACAGTTGGGAATTGATAGAGAAAAGCAGCTGCAATGGATGAGGCACCCAGTTCCACAACAGGAGATGGTGCATCAAGCAACTGCAATGCACGCAGTTCCCCAACAGGAGAAGGTGCATCAAGCAACTGCAATGCACCAGCCTGGTGTTTGTTCACATCGGCTAATGCAGTACCTGTATCATACTCGAACTCGGCCAAATGTTAGTTGCTTGCTTAACTGATAACATAACATTGCTATTTGTTTATGAATTTGAACAGTAGCTCGCTTTCATATTTGTCATCAATGCTTGCTCTTTATTTTTCAACATATATAGCTGTGATGTGACCCGTCTCTTTATTTCCTCTATTGTAGGACAATAGCTTGGCCTATTGGAGGCAATTTGTGGCAGAGTTTTATGACCCCTGTGCCAAAAGAAGGTGGTGTTTGTCCTGCTATGATAAAGTTGGAGACCATGCCCTTGGTATTTCCCCCGATGCAGCTATGGTCAGTTTTTATTTTGTGCTACATATTTCCATTTTACCAGTAAAGACAATTTGTCCTCATTGCATCTCACACCCGTACTTTCTTTTTCTTTCACCATATGAGTTTATCTTTTTTTGCAACCTATGGCTGTATAAATTTGTCACATCTTTTGATTTGACTGCACCAGACTATTCTCCATTCCCTTTTCCTCATAGATTGTAGATTGCTTGTTCTTTGCTTCAATTTATTTATTTATTTAGTTTTGCGGATGTTTTGTCAGGTATCATCATGGCCGTGTGGCATATGTAATTGTCAATCAGGGCGGGGATTCGGTAAACAATGTCCATTCTTAATTACTAATTGTGTTTTCTGAATATCTGGATTTTTCATAACTCATGTTTTATATTGGTCCTTTACCACTTGGCAGAGGTGAGTTTTGAAGTGCTTCCAAGGCTAAGTAAAGTAACATTTGAGGGTGGTGTGGTTGATGAACTCTTGTTCCTGGATTTGCCTCGTGAGAGTAGATTTTCTTCAGGATTATTGATGCTAGAATGTGGAAGAGCAGTTCAGAAAAGTGTCTATGAACGGCTTCAAGTTGTTCATGAAGGTCGACTTCGTATAATTTTCTCTCCTAATTTGAAGGTGAGCCCACTGTGTATAAAGTTGGTGCTTTATTGTTATTTATAGCTCATTTTTATCTTATTTATTGCTTGTCTGTTTAGTTCTTATACTATGGTGCTATAAATGCCAATGGTTTTTCAGATATTGTCCTGGGAATTTTGTACACGCTCTCATGAAATTTTTCTTCGTCGAACTTCTGTTGCACCTCAGGTACCAGTTCTCCTCAGTGTTCTAATTTTTTGTAGTTTTTAAAGTTATACAATCCTATTTGGCTACTCCTTCCCTGGGAGACTTACTTGTGAGTTTGAGTCTTCAATTATGTTTTATTTGTAGGTTTCTGAGTTGGGTAGTGCTGTACGGTATTATCAGTGCTCTATTGATGATAGAGAATCTAATGGACTTTCATCCCAAGATGTACAAGCTAGTTGCAATAAGTAAGAACTAATGGTCTCTCTTCTTCTGGTCAAACAGATGATTGTTTCCCTCAAGTTTTGGTTGTATGAATTGGCATATTTTGTACTTGCACTTGGTGGTGAATATGTGCTTGCCAATTTTTTTTATTTTTTTATTTTTTTCTCTTCACGTTGTTGCTACATGCTGGTTCAAGCTTTTCTAGGAACCTCATGTTTGGGGTTAGCTGAAGCAGTTATAGTTATTATTAAAAACTCTTTTTTCCAGTAAGAAGGTCATCACGATAGGTAACATAAGTTTAATTCTTTATTTATATTACTGTAGGATCCTGGAAGCAGGAGGACAAATTGAAAAAGCTTTGAATCTACATGAGGTCGATTATTTGGGATTTTCTAAGAAAAACACTCGGTTCTTGCAGGTACATCTAAACTTCATATTTCTTTTTACCTCAGCTAAAATTAGTGTTCCAAGTGTTTACAGGTTCTCATGCATTGTTAACAGATAGCTGATGTTGTTGATAGTATGAAAGATCTAATGACTTTATGTCATAATAAGGGCACTAGCCCAATTGGTACGTAGCAACTCCTATTTTTGTTCATGGGGCATCTCCTGTATTCTAGTTTCAGTTTAGTCCTTGGTTTTCCATGCATGGTGGTTGTGTCACTTTGAAGAAGCCTAATTGAGGTGATTGCTTAAATGTTTATCTGTAGAGAGCCTGAAGAGTTATTGCAGAGGAACTCCCACCAAGCTCCAAAAAAAGAAAATAAGAGGAAAGGGTCAAAAAGAGAGTGCTGAAGGTCTGCCGAAAGACGCGAATAAGTTGATGGCTACATCTTGTGGTCAAATAAAAAGTAATGCAAATCAAAGCTGCTCATCTATCAATACTGAAGGTTTCTCAAATGTGCCAGAATATAACCCCGTTGCGAGCAGAGATAGCAAGTGGCAAACTAGTTTAAACCGGTACACTTCACCATTTGAGGGTCCTAAGACCTCAAATTCAGGACTGTATAAGAATTCAGTGGGAAATGGCTTTTTAAATTCAAATTCCTCTATGCAGCAGGATGCTATGCATAACTTAATACAGGAATTTATGAACAGCCGAGCAGTGAATAGGCATGACAGGGACGAAGTCATCTGGGGAAGTGGGAAAAGTTCAGCCGTAGACATGCCGTCAGGAGTTTGGGGACGCCCAGCAGCTGCAGCTGCCCTAGGAAATGTTTTGGGCAGTATGCCAGTAAGGACCCGTCAATCGCACTCGAATGCTGCCTTTACTAGGAACTTGTCTGAAGTCGGTGGCAGTTTTCATGGAAAGGTTTTATTACCGGAATCAGGCTTCAGTACATCTAATGGTTATCATGATCACAATAAGTTTCATGGCAATGATAGTAACCTGAACTATGGTTGGAAGGCCTGACCAGTTGGGTGGGTCGTGTAAAGTTTGTACAGATCTTTCAGGTGCAGGTTTTATCTTTTTGCTACTATTCCCTGATGTGGATACTAAACAGTGGCTTTTGGGTTCTCTAGATCAGGATCAATTCCAACCAGATGTAATGACTTTGACAACCCATTTGCAATATATATATCTAATATTCTAATTACATTAGGTTATCTTTCTAGATCCTTATGCTTGGGTTGTTTCTACATTCTGCAGTTGATTATTTCCTTCTTTTTATTGCATATCATGGTTGACTGAGTAGGATTAGGACTGGGTTTAGGAATGGCTTGCTTTTTACCTGAATGACTTGGAACATACTTGATTACGGACCAACGAGCTGTGGGCGAGTTGCAAACTTGCAGCTCACTATATTACTGAATATATGAACAAATAAAATTTGGCAATAAATGAATAAATTAGTTGGAAAATTGTGCTAAAAACTGGTCAGAGCTGTTACATTTGACGGGAATTTGCAAGCTGCTTGCATTTCTCTGACATTCATTTCAACACTAGAGCAAAATTGCAAACTTGCAATAAGAAAAGTCTCATACAGATTGTGGAGACAAGCTTACAAAATCTTAATAGTCATCAAATAAACCAATTAACACTTAAACAAAGAGATACATGGATGTACACATTTCTTCGCTTACATACTGAGGGTTCAAAAGAAGCACTCACTAAATTTGCTTCCTTTTGAAGATAGACTATCTCTATATGATACAGAACTTCCTATCCGCAAGGCAAAGCGCAAACTAAAACTGCTTCAACCTTTCTCTAAATTCACTAGGGTATATAACTACAGAGTCTAAACAGAGACCGCCTTTGGTGTGTGTACAATCAATCTGGGTCATCGAGAGTTTAATCTTTGTTACTGCATTTGGGTTTTCCACAACAAAGTCCCCAGCATGGTAGTGATTCCATTTCCCAGGTTCAGTTAAAAAGCACTCGGATGAGGCAGACTGACCTTCTGAAGTCCATAGTTGGAACCTCACTGGTTTTCTGTCCCAGCCATGGACATGCTCAGTGTTGCAAACACGGCGACCAAACCTCTTCTGAGAAGAGCGTCCCAGCTGCAGCCTAAAATACAAGCTGTATTTCCCGGCTGGAAATGGGAACTCGACCTCCCCATCTACCTCAAACCACCATATTTGCTGAAGATATGCAACAGTTCTAAATCTGTAATCAAGCAAAAAAATCCACTTAGTCCCAAGAATAGTTTAAGTGCAAAGATAATAGACAAAGCATCTTGTTCCAGTGAGGGAACCTCAATCAGAAAACTAGAAGCACACATATGACCCAACAACCAGGGGACTTGAGACATCACAGCCACAAGTAAGCGATCCACAACCTTTCCGTTTATTTCACATGATCACGTTCAGATGCATTCTATTAGTGATGAGCACCAAATTGAGCACCAGAAGGCAAAAACATAATCACAACAGACATCATGCTTGTATTTACATCATTTGGGTTTCTTCCTGTAGTTGATTTTAGACACATTGAATAATGGTAATCCACTTGGAACCTCGAAAGATCACTGAAAAATGACAATATAAAAAGAAACCTACTGCGGCAAATTTGAGCAAGCAAATCGGACGCAACACTTGGACGTTCATCAGCAATCTATAACATACAAATTTTCCCAAATTCACTGGAATTTCGTTAAATAAAACCAATATAATCTCACCTAGATTCTTCGGTAGGAATATGATTCCAATATCTTCGATCATCGATTCCAGTAATTGCTAATCCCTTTGACGAAATGGACAAGCAAGCAGATCCTGTGCGCTTATCCAGCCAAACCGTCTGCACCCAACACGAGAAGAATTTCAAACACCACACGAAAGCCACATGACAGAACAATCCAGAGTCTCAACTAGTCACATGTTGTTTGATAACCAAATCAATATCAAACAGTTGAACCTCACACCAAAAAGCACCAAATATCTAAATTTGAGATCAAAAATATCTACAACATGAAAATATCTTAACTTTGAATACCAAGTAACTGTTGTTCCTTCCAAAAAAAATCCCAGAAACCAATCAAACCCAGATCACAAATCAATCCAAAGACTCAAACAATCTAAACAAAAGATGAACACACACCTTGGCTCCCCCATCAAACGGGTTAGGCCTACAAAGCCTCTCATACACATCTCTTTTCCCCAAATTTCCCAACCCATCACCAAACACTTTGTTCACAATAATCTGATAATTACTAGGCAATTTCGACTCCCATATAAAATCGGCCCAGGAAGCCCCACGAAAAGCCCGATTCATCTTGGCCAGCTTGCAAATCTCCGGCGGGTCCAAGTACCTCATAATCTCCGCCGCACAGCTCTCCGGCAAATCCCCAAGACCCGACTTTGATTGCAGAGGCAAAGACCCAACTGGGTCCACCTTAAAGAACGAGAAGCCACCACCCATAGTCACAAACGGAGCAATCTTTTTCTTTTCTTTTGGGTAAAACAGAGCAATCTTTTGATTCAAAGAAACAGAGAAGAAGAAGGAGATAGATTTAGATTTAGATTTAGATTTAGGAAAATCCAACAAGGATAGAGCTTTTATATGTGGAGAGATGGGTGTGGTATGTGAGAGAGAGATTTGGTTTGGGTAAATTGGGTGGTTTGTTTCTCTGGAAAAAGAGGGAGAGAGGAAGACAGCGGTGTCTGATGTGGAGGCAAACCAGAGGAGGAAGAAAGATCATCATATTCTATTACAACATGTTTTAGTCCCTTTCTTTCAATTAAAATAGCTGTGGACTTGTGGTTGGTCGGAAAGGAACCCAATCCCTGGTTTTGGAATCTTCCGACTTTGGACCCCCCAGTCGGATTTTTTTGGTACTACATTCAGCTACATCGCTCGATTTTAAAATTAAGACATAAATCGCATAATCTTAAGACTATTCAAGCGATCAATATTGATGTGAGCATAAATTTTTTATTTAATTATTTAAAATAAATTGATCATTTCATCTTAATTTGTATCTAAAAATATTATTCGATTACGTTTCTTAACGAAATTCTTACTTTTCTCATTTCTACTACATTAAACTACATCAGTCGATTTTAGAGTTAAGGCATAAATCGCATAATCTTACGGCTATTAAAGCGTTCAACACTGATGTAAGCACGAATATTTTATTCAATTATTTAAAATAAATTGATCATTACATCTTAGTTCATATCTAAAAAATTCTTACATTATTCGATTACTTTTCTTAACGAAATAGACAAAGTCTCTAATCTAAACTATCCACGCCACAGCAGTTATCGATTGTTAGTTTTTTTTTTCTTTTGAGAATCACCTATTGTCAGTTATTTGATATGATTTGTAATTGAATTTCCTAATTTAGTTACCAATCTAGATCAATTAGGTAGGGTAAATCCAATTCGATATAATCGGATCTGCAATTAGATTGGATATGGTAACGAACTACGAACTATCTTTTTTTTTTTTTTTAACAAAGTCTGCAATTATGTATGTTTTTACAGAAAAACAAAAACTTAAGAATAATCCAAATTGATTGTGACCTATAAATTAAAAGTTTAATAATTGAAGGAAAGAAAAAGTTTTCTAGGGTTTTGAGGGAAAGTATGTCGTTGACACCCAATTTTGGGTTCAATGGCGTAGTCATAAATCTCATTTATGAGGGTCAAATTTAATCAACTAACATATTAGTCTCATTTGATTAACTGCACTTAACATAAGAAGAAAAATTGAAATTATGGTATTAATAATGAAAAAAAAATTCCAAAAATATGTATTCATTGGATTGGGCGTATTAACGTAGTGTTTTAATTTGCATTCCTTTCCAAACGTTTTAGGATAATTAATACTAATTATGACTAAAATATTGAATATTTGGTAATTAATACTAATTATGAATTTAGAAAACAAATTTGAGGAGGGTCAATTGAACAATTCTTAGGTTCACCCCTGGGTGAGCAAGCATATTCACCCCTATTATCGATTAACTCACTTTTATGTAATAAATTTATAATCCAACGGTCCATATCTTAAATTAGCATTTAAAGATCATCTCTGTAAAAAATCAATTGAATCGGAAATCGTTTAATTATCTAATTGAATCAAATAAATGGACGGTTCTAACAACACTTACTGCTATTATGATGAACCGTCCATGTATTTCATATAAATGAATAATTAAAATGTCTTCAATTTGATTGATTTTTTTACAGAACTAATCTTTGTATTACATTATACAACTTGAATGGTTGGATTAGAAAATTAAAAAGTTATTATGCGTTAATCATAAGAGAGGGTGAATATGCTGCTTCACCCCAAGGGGTGAACCTGAGAATTGTTCGGGTCAATTGATCTTCTCGCCCTATGCTAGCTACGCCCATGTTGGGTTTGGACTTTGGACCAACAACAAAGATCTACTATAGCAAATTCACTGGTGTCTAACATCAAGGTTATCCCTGTGTTTGGTGTTCACAACAAGTTGGACTTAAGGCCTTGTCCAATTAGAAGTACCCGGTTGAGATTTTGATTCTTTAAATGTCCGGATCTTAATATATGATGAAAATGAAGAAAGTCAGGGTTGTCTTTAAAATAGTGGAAATTATTCTATACATTGATGGTGCAAATAACTCAACACTTATAAGATGATCTCAACTCTTGATATTTATAATTAATATTTTTATTAATAACCTAAGAGTGTATTTAATATAATCTACCTATCCATTTATGTCATTGCAAGTGCACGTCTGTGCATTGAATACTCCTCTTTAAAATAGGATTGAGGACGACGTTTTAAAACCCACCGTTGTGTTGATTTATGGTGCCTGTGCTAGAATTTGAGGATGATAGTTCCGATATGGCGCTAGCTAGCTAGGATCCTTGTCCCCAGTTGTCAAACTGGGATTCGCCGACTGCATTGGACGATTATTCGATGATATATATATATATATATATATATATATATATATATATATATATATATCCTCCATGTGTGCCATTATTTGCTTCAGGAGGTTTTCTGGCTGATGGAGGCAGCTGGTGGTTTAGTCTTTAGATTTGTGTAGGATAATAAGTCATTACGTACGTGTAAGTTATTATCTCCCGCTAAACAAAAATAAACAAACAAACAAGGTCAAAAAAGGATTCAAATCTAGTACCCTAGTAAATTGACCAAATGTATCTTTGCCAAGACGTACTTTTGACTTTCTTATTGTGCTTCTTTTCCATGCAATCCTTGCTTTCCTCAATAGCATCGATCACTAGATGAAAAAAAACTCGAGATTTTGCAAGTTTGCAACTAGTCAACTAATCTCTTGTTCATCAATCGACGCATAGAAAAGGTCGGCTTAACTATCCTTCATCTATATAAATCAAAATTTGAAAAAAAAAAATTAATAATATTGAGTTGTGAGTAATGCTCCCCGTGGCAGATATAGAAATGGAAAGAACCATCTATACTTATCGATCTTTCTATTTTTGTATCGGATTCAAATAAAACGAGTGGTTGGGGGTCAAAGCATTCACATGAAATGAAACATACGTGGACTAATCATCCAAAAAAGAAAAAACGTGGACTAATCATCCAAAAGAATAAAGAATTTAGAAAATACATGGACCAATGAAAATGTTCACATTGAGAAAAAAAAGCACATCCAAACTCGACGTGGATATGAGTCAGCTTCTTGAGGTGGATTAGCCGTCCATGGAGCTTTTCTCGTCACCATTCTCATATGGTCTGGGACTCGAGAAGGGTTCTTTCAATGGGATAAGGATCGATTTTAAGGGAGAATATGGATGCAATTTATGAAAGGCAAGGCAAGCGAGTAGGACCCTACTTTTTAAAACTATTATGTTTAATTAGATTCATATTTAGTTTATTCTAAAAAAAAAAAAAAAAAATTCATATTTAGTTTGTAATCAACTAATTAATCATTAGTTGGTAGCTTGGGAAAGTTGCAATTCAAATTTCAATATTGGAAGGTTATCGAATTACTGCAACAATTGAAATGACACAAAGATGTCTTAAGTCTTATGAAAAATTCTATTCTACTATAAAGTAATGAAATTTCAAATATGTGAATTCTTAAATAAGTGTTTCCTACATATTATACTAATTTCACGTCTATGGACTTCAATACTCTAATATCATATAGAAGTGAAAGCAATACAATGATCGGGTTATAACAAAATATAGTAGGTTAGAATCTTATTATTCTTACAATAATACGTATAAATTCAATATATATATTTTCGACGGCGTTTCAAAGAGGACGTCCGCACTTTCGCTAAAGTGCGGACGTCGACGCTGCAGCTTTGCTTAGGCCGCGACGGAGCAGCGCCGCTTGCTGGACGGAGGCCAGGGGTCGGACGGACTAGTCTGCAGACGGGTGGAGTCGCCGACGACGAGGTTGTAGCGCTGTCCAGAAACTTGCAGTTGCAGGTCAGGTCGCTGCCGAGAAACCTGCAACCTCGATCACTGCCTAATCTCCGGCCTCCATCGGGCAAGCCCCGAGCTGCCGTCGCCGCCTGAAATGCCGCAGAACCGTCGACTTTCGCACTATAGCGAAGTGCGGACGTCCGCTTCAGAACCCGCCTGTATATATTTTTATGAGATAGCTACAAAAGATTGTTGATTAGATGGATAATCGCTAAATGGGTGGTTGCTTAATAAGAATACTTTCCATTGTTTGTCTTAAACTATGCCAACAAATAATCAACTTATACAAGTTGTATGGCTGCTACGTACGCCTTTCTATCAACTTAGAAAAGTTGACTGATCCAGTGGGTGACTCCCATTTAGGTAAGAATCCAAGCTATAGCCAGCTTGCTTCTCCTTTACACGTAATGCATGTAGCTAACAACGTACAGAACAGATAATTGTGCATGATTAAACACAGGTGAATATATAGTAATATATATATATATATATATATATATATATATATATATATATATATATATGGAAAACATTACCCGATAAATGGCTCACTCCGAAGTTTTGTGCATTTAGTTTATAAAATTTCAAAATGATACATGACGTTCTAAACCTGACTCAAAATTGGTACATGCCGTTATATGCTCCATTAATTTGTGTGCTTTTTGTCAAATTTGTAAAGGCAGATCCATCTCTTCAAGGATTGATTAAAAAAATGGGAGAATATCACAAATGGTCACTCAATTTTTACATGTTCGACACCTTGGTCGCTCACTTTTAAATATACTACTTTAGTCACTCAAGTTTAACTCTGTTATTCACTTAATTGATAAATATGAATTGGAATGATTGGGAGAAATGATTAAAGTGAGACAAAATGCCCCTTCGGTGATTAAAGTGATTGACAGAATAGTAGTTTAGTGACTAAAGTGTCGAATGAGTCATAGTTGAGTGACCATTTATGAAATTATCCATAAAATAATAATAATAATATAATAAAAACAAAACAAAACAAAACACAAAAACAAAAAAACATAAGAATGAAGAAATTATCTTAGAAATTGCTCGGACCTTATCAACAACGGCGACTATAGCTCCACCCTCATCCTCCTTCTCCAAACCCTCTCTAAAAGCCACCACCTTTGTCACCACAACCACCACTGCTCCTCCAGCACTAGCACCTCTAATTCCCCGAATTTCCCCCGAGCAGCCCAGAAAAAGCGTTGATGTCCTCGTGGAGGCCTTGGAGCACTAGGGCGTCACCATTGTCTTCGCCTACCCCCGGCAGCGCATCGATGGAAATCCACCAGGCCCTCACGCGCTCTACCACCATCTGCAACGTCCTACACCGCCACGAGCGGGGAGGAGTCTTAACCACCGAGGGTGTTTTCAAAGTTCTCTAAATTGGGTTATCATAACTGGGGATTGAAATCCATGAAAGAAGAACCATGGGTGCTACCGTGCTGGCAGAGGAAAAAGAACAGTTTTTACTTTTAGTGTTGCAGGTTGGTCGTGGACTCGTGGTCATGGCTGTGGTCGTGAGAGAGAGAGAGAGTGTGGAAAACTCAAAATACCTTTTGAAAAATGAATAATTGCATAAGGTTAAATGTGTTATTGATGTCATATACTAAAAGTGTGTCAGATTTTGAAAGTCATGTATCAATTTGAATTCTTTGAAACTTAATGTACAAAATTTATGAGTGGACCATTTGTCGTGTACTGTTGTTAAAATTTTTATTTATACGCTAAATTTTTTTTTTCTCACCCTCTCAAATTTGCTGATGGGAGCTTTGTAGGATTTAGTGAGTTACATAATAAATTTTTCATCATTGATCGCAATACTAGAGTTAAGCCAAAATCATCACAGAAACTTCACATGTACCTTAAAACTAAACTTGAAGTTTAACTTCTAAATCAAACAGCAACTCCAACAATTTCAAGGAACAAATCATGGAAAAATATCTTTTAAGATGCAACTTAGACCCTAGAAAGTCTAAGGAGCAATATTTTGGACATTATAACGGGCCTCATTTTTTAATTTTTTTTTGGAAGAGGCCATTAAAATAGTTACTGTCGCCATCGACCACTTACGAATTGTAGATAACCGTTGATAAATAAGTTAATTTTTAAAGTAAATTACTTCAACAATTGTTTATGCATGCAAAAGTATACTGTATTTATTTAAAGTAGATTAATATATAGTGTTTTTTTTTTTTTTTGTTCAATCACACGGTATCCTGACTATCCTCAAAGGTTTCCTAGGCCCAGAGACTAATCCGTGCTCAGGGGATCTTGTCAAAACGCTTCGTCCCCCCAGACCACCAAGAATACAGAGCCGGCTTAGAGCAAGTGCAACATGAGCGACAGAACAAGGCCCCCAAATTTTGGGGCCCTACTTCAAGTTCTAAGAAGCTTTAACACATATAGAGAAGGGCCTCAACGCATAATCTTGTAATGTTGCTTCTTTTAATGAAATTTTTGTAACAAGCTTTAGTCTGAGTTTTTCTTTTCAAGAAGTGAAAAAGTAATATAAGTTAAAAGATTTTTTTAATCTAAAAAATAATTTTTTATAATATTTTCTCTATATAACAAAAAATTTCAATGGCATATTCATACACGACCGCAAAACGAGGGCCTCACTTTTTAATTTTGCACAGGGCCTCGAAAACTTTTGAGACGGCTCTGCAAGAATATATTGGGATTTAATCCCAATAACCGTCGGCGAGATTCGAACCCGGGTATGGGAGTTCCACACCTGGAGGCTCTTACCAACTCGACCAAGAATATAGTGTTTTGGTTAGCATTAGAATGATTAAAAGTTAGATCCCGATATATGTTTTGGTGTAAATATTTGATAGAGTTTTGGGGCTTGTCCCTCACTTAACCGAAACAAATTAAAAATATCATTATCAATTTCACAATGGACTAGAGATATATGATTGAGTAATGATCACCAAACGTTTTTTGAAAATTGACCAGAGATATTTTGAAGATATTTTAAAGAGGATTGATCCAAACATATATATGCATGATTCAAATCAAATGAAAGTGCGTTTCTTGTTCTATATTTGTGGTGAAAAGAGGAATGAGATATTCTTCTTTCTCTTTGTCCCCAACTATAAATCTGAAAGACAGAAGTCAGCACTGCTTTCCCATCAAAGACCGGCACACTACAGCTCTGTGATCAAAAGAATATCTATATTAGGTATTCTATGCTTTCTATTGACGTTGAAGTAACCCTAGCAACCACATCAAACCCGTGTTTCAGGTTCATTTACTGCTGATGATGTACAAGTAGTACGAGGGTTTTGAAGTTTGAACAGAAGAAGAAAGAGAGAGACAAGGACGTCGTGAACAAATTATCACCGTAAATACTGAAATTTAGGTTTTGATATTGACATTAGCGGCCAGTTTTAGGGCTAAGGTGGACCATATGCAGCTAATTAATTGTCCCCTTTTGCAATTTGCATCGAAAGATTGAAGTATTATAATTAACCTGGGCAGTGCCATACAGTAGTGTCTAGCTAAGCTCTTGTCCGCAGAAGAATTTTGTACGGCTCTTGCTTGCTGGTGAATTGTGATCGACTACAGTTTTAGTTTCTTTCAGATCTTCCAAAATGCATGTCGTTATCAAATTCCTCTAAGCTATTTGTTTAGTTTTTATTTTTCCTCTGTACCATTGATGTGTCGACTATCACTGAAATAAAAGAACGATATTTAAGCATCAAGTTGTTGCTGAATCTTACCTCAATTCAGTTTACTCATGTCTGGTGAGAAGTGAACTTCGTTGCTGACACTTTGGTGAATCTTGATCATCAAGTTGGTGTTGGCAGTTGGGCTCATGCTCTTCCTCTGGCCGCTCAAAATGCTTTTGTTTTTTATTCTCTTAACTTAGGTTGTTTTAGGGGTTTCTCTTTGTAATTCTCTCTTCTTCAATCGAAAAAAAAAAAAACGATATTTAGGCATTATATTATACAATTTAATCAATTTATGGTATAGTGAGCATCGGGTGTGAAACATATCAGACTTCGATAGTTTATGGTCGATATTGCCAGTCATATTGGTACATTTTTTTTTAATATTTTTGTTAAGTCTAAAGAAGCATGTATGGATATCCGAGTTTCTAATGAGGATCACTAAAATGAGGATTACATGAAGACTTTCTTGTGAGACCCATTTTTCTATCACATTTCCGCAAATCAACTATTAGATGTTTAGATCATTTAGATATTCGTGATTTATCATTTATAAACATGGAACGGTTCAGGTTGAACAGATTTGGCTCGTCCATTGATTTGATCTAGTTCGGTACCTTAACGATTAGCAATTTAGAAGAAAATTTTCTAAAGTAATATACTCATGCATATATAAACATTTAATGGTTGATTTACGATAATATAATTGAAAAATGGGTCTCCCAAACCGTTAATTAGAAAATCTTCCTGAAATCCTCATATTAATAATAGTCGTCATTATGAGGCAAAATTTATACATGGATGATTTGCAGTTATCATTTTGGGTAGTAAAATACTTCATTGAAAAAGTGTTCATGTGCGTGCTCTGTGTTCGATTTTAATAAAAAACATAGATGAATGTGACGCCGAAGATGTATTATATGGACACCTAAAACATGTTATGGGCCTTGTTTAGAAAATCTTAATTTGCTGTGATGTTTTACTTTGTGCTGACCGATTGATGATGGGCCTAGTTTCTTTGTATGCATTTGTGGATCCGCTGCTACCCTAGATTGCTCTATAAAATCATTGTTGTCATTTGGGCCTAATGTTTGGGTCTGGTGCATCTATCTGATCTGCTGTCGCGTCGTGCCTATTAAATTACCAGGATATATACCCCTCAACTTCTGTCAACTGTGATCTGTAAATTAAGGACTGCACACTTTCAAATTTTACTGGGGGAGGAGAGTCAAGGTGTACCGGACTATTAAGAGCGGCGGTGGTGGGTGGAGTTGGCTCACATCGATTCAAGACCTTTATACGTACTTTTTATAGTCGTTCGCCCGAACTATAATTTACTAATTTACTCTACACCAAACCCAGAAGTACATTAATTTACTAATTTACTCTACACCAAACCCAGAAGTACATTTTGCCTCCAATCGGAAACTTAAATTAAAAGCTACGGTGCCATTTGCAGCAACCACAGTCTCAAAAATTAATTCCACCTAGCTGTCTCGTACGTACTCGATTGTCGTCTTGAACTTCTGGCACGACAAAAACCAGAGTCTCCAAGGGTCATCTAAGAGTGAAAGTAGGCATAGCAATATCACAGCAATGCCGGATTGGGTGGTGAAGTGGCGCGTAGGATTTCTGGGGAGGGAATGGAACGTAGTAGATATAGGTTCTGCGGTTGTGCTTTTGAGTTTGCATTGTCTTGCTCTTTTAGCCCCATTTCATTTCACCTGGGGTTCGTTCTGGTTAGCCATGGGACTCTATGTTGTCACTGTAAGCGGAAAAATAAACTACACATGAAGTTGCACAAATAATAAACACAAGATGAAGATCATATATATAGCATAGCATAGCAAGACAATAGCAGAATCGGTTATGAACATGAATTATACCAGCAGTGGTGGAGAAGGCCATCGATCTTGCAACAAGGTCTTCTGTGATCCTCTCAACTTATAAGCTACTATCTATGGGGCTAGAACTGTATGCTTGCGTTTTTGGAGAGGTCACAGGGACCTTGTATTTATATTGTACAGAACAATGAATACCTGCCCATAACAGGTTACTTAATATCATTATTACTGTATCTAACAAAATATATCCGATATATTCTTGCTTGGTTACCAAGCCATTTAGATTCCCAATCGTAAATATTAGATTCACAAATAAATACGAATATCATGGAATATGTTTTCTCATATTATCTCAGATTACTTTCTCTTTAGGTAACAATAGTTATTACACTTGATATGCATTCATTAGATGTTCATATCAAGTCTTACAATCTCCCACTTGAACATCTAGTGAATCCATGTAATAAGAATATTGCTCAGCATAGACATAGTAATCAACTAAAGTGTGCACAGAGATAAAATGAGTACCTTAATCTAACCAAATCTCTGTCAATGTACAACCATGTTGAAGAACCACAGAAAGGATTCAAAATTGTAAAAATTGATCCCTCTGCAATTACACAACCCCATGATCATGCATCACATGAGACACTAGAATTATCACTTAATATGTACAGTGCCAATGAATGTGAATTTTAACTCTTGATGCATCTGTACATGGTCCTCTTAATGGTTCAATGTGCAAGAACCTCAACACTCAGTCAATGATTATAACTGATCATAATGTGTTATCAAAATTTTGATCCATAATAACTAATTGCTGAATGTATACATATATGGTAAGAGTTAGAAACGGATCAAAACATAATTCAAAACAAAATGCTGCAGCAAAACAATATATATATAACTTAAAACCATGGATAAACTAAATTTTATTGACTTGTAAAATTCAAATGTCAAATACAACTTGATAAGTTCATAAGTTCTTAAGAAAAAACTCAATCAAAATGCAAAACTGAAACATAAATCAGAAAACTTAAAATCAGCTCAATCAAAACAGAACTCCCACTGAATTTGGCAATACTCCCACTAGACTTCAGTATCCAAAGTAGGCAGAATGCCAATACTTCGTGCGTGAGTTTGGAAAGCTGCAACAGCTAAGGGTTTTGTGAATGGATCAGCCAACTGGTTCTGGGTACTAATCTTCACAATATCAAGCTCCTTATGCTTCACCCTTTCTCTAACACTATAATATTTCAAGTCAATATGCTTAGAGTTGGTTGATCTTTTATTGTTCTTGGTAAAGTAAACTACAGCTGAGTTGTCACAGTGTACTTTCAATGGTTTAGAAATAATTGAATTCACCAACTTGGTCTGCTGCAAGAAATTCTTCAGCCACAAGCCTTGACATGTTGCTTCATAAATGGCAATGTACTCTGCCATCATAGTGGAGGTTGCAGTCTGCGTTTGCTTTACACTCTTCCACGCTATGGCCCCTCCAGCAAGCATGAAAACAAAGCCGGAAGTTGACTTTCCAGAATCAGAATACTGTCCAGCAAAGTCTGCATCCGAAAAACCTTCAACTTCAAGCTCATTTACTCTTCGGTAAACCAAGCTATAACTCTTAGTTCTCTGTAAGTACCTTAAGATTTTCTTCCCAGCTATCCAGTGTTCATGTCCTGGATTGGATTGAAACCTAGCTAACATACTTACTGCGAAAGCCAAATCAGGTCTAGTACAGACCTGAGCATACATCAAGCTCCCCACAAGCCTAGAATATGGTTTGCTCTTCATGTCTTCTTTCTCAATATCATTTTTGGGGCATTGACTCTTGTTCAGTTTATCACCCTTAGACATAGGCACTTGTCCTGGAGAACAATTATGCATTTCAAATCTCTTCAATATCTTTGAAATGTAATTCTGCTGGGATAGTCCTAGCAAGTGCTTGGTTCTATCTCTAGTGATTTCTATTCCCAAAACATAGGAAGCCTCTCCCAAGTCTTTCATATCAAAATTACTTGAAAGGAAAGACTTGGTCTCCTGCAGCAGCCCCTTATCAGTGCTTGCCAATAAAATATCATCCACATAAAGCACAAGAAAAATAAAATTCCTGCCACTGATTTTCATATACACACATTCATCAACCAAATTTTCTACGAAACCAAAAGAACACACAACTGCATCAAATTTAAGGTACCATTGTCGTGAGGCTTGTTTCAACCCATAAATTGATTTATTAAGTCTGCAAACTAAGTGTTCAGTTCCAGGCTCAATAAAACCTTCAGGTTGTCTCATGTAGATCTCCTCATCCAAGTCTCCATTCAAGAAGGCAGTCTTTACATCCATTTGGTGCAATTCCATGTCGAAATGTGCCACTAAGGCCATAATAATTCTGAAAGCATCCTTAGTGGAAACAAGTGAAAAAGTCTCATTAAAATCTATTCCTTCTTGTTGTGTAAAGCCTTTGGCTACTAGCCTAGCCTTATATCTCTCAATGGAGCCATCTGCACATCTCTTGGTTTTGTAAACCCATTTACAGCCGATTGCTCTATGGTTCTTAACAGGTTCTACTAATTCCCAAACTTGGTTATCATGCATCGACTTAATTTTAGCTTCCATTGCATCTTCCCACTTCATATTCTGATCACTTTCAACAGCTTGCTTGTAAGTTAAAGGGTCATTATCATCACAAAAATCAAAATCTGCCTCCTGCAGGTACACTTCATATTCTGCACTATTAATTGTTGGTCTTCTAACCCTTGTTGATCTTCTTAAAACCTGGTTATCAGTAGCAAGCTCGTTTTGAGCTTCTCCTGCAACTACATATTCATTTTGTCCCTCCCCCACAACACCAACTTGAGGTTCTACTTCAATTTCTATTGGATTTGGCAGTTCAACATTTTGAGCTGGTTGTTGAACTTGTTGCACAACTTCAAGTTGAGGTTGCAGAACAGGTTCAGCAGTGATATTGAAGTCAAGTGGTGTGCTTGACATTTCAGTTTCATCGTCAGGCAATTCTTGAAACTCAAGCTCAAGGTCTTCGAAAGCATGGGAATGGTTTATTTCATCAAGGAAAATAGCTCTATTTGTCTCGATGATTCTAGTACTGTGATTAGGACAATAAAATCTGTAACCAAAGGATCTTTCTGGATAACCAATAAAATAGGCTGAAACTGTTTTTGGATCTAGTTTTCCAATATGAGGGTTATAAGGTCTAGCTTCAGCTCTGCATCCCCAAACATGAATATGATTCACACTAGGCTTTTTATTCTTCCACAGTTCATATGGGGTCATGGTGACAGCTTTGCTTGGAGTTCTATTTATCAAATAATTGGCAGTTTTTAATGCTTCACCCCAAAGAAATCTAGGCAATCCCGAGGTACACATCATACTCCTAACCATGTTAAGAAGAGATCTATTTCTTCTCTCTGAAATACCATTAGATTCTGGTGTTCCGGGTGTAGTGTATTGGGCTTGGATTCCATGTTTTTCTAAATACAGTGCAAAAGGCCCCTTTTGTTGTCCTGCCTCAGTGTACCTACCATAATATTCTCCCCCTCTATCTGATCTAACTGATTTAATCTCTTTCCCCAATTCCTTTTTTGCTTCAGCTCTAAAAATGATGAATTTCTCTAAAGCTTGAGATTTTTCAGACAACAAGAAAACATGGCAGAATCTGGTGAAATCATCGATAAAGGTAATGAAATATCTGTTCCCACAGATAGTGGTGTTGGCAAAGGGTCCACAAATATCAGTGTGGATCAATTGCAATGGTTCAGTGTTTCTATTTGAAGTTTTATTCCTGGATTTAGTGAATTTCCCCTTGACACATTCTATGCAGGTATCAAAATCTGACCAATCAAGCTTAGACAACAGGTTTTCTTTTTCCATTCTCTGCAATCTCTCTTTGGAAATATGAGCAAGCCTTCTATGCCATAAAAATGCAGAATTTTCACTAAACTTTCTTTTCTTACTCAAGTCTGATTCACCATTTTCAATCAACAACACATCTTTAGGCAGAGAGCAATCAAGCAACCAATAATCATTAATGAAAGGAGCAAAGGCAAGAGATTTCGAACCAAAGGAAACTTTTATTCCTGATAAGTCGATGAAAAAAGTACATCTTTTCTTGACTAAACACGAAACTGAAATAAGATTCCTCTTCATAGAAGGGATATAAAAAACATTCTCTAAATCAAAAATGGCTCCAGAGCCTAATACTAGCCTAACTGTCCCTATAGCTTTAACTGCTACTCCAATTCCATTTCCCACAGAGATGTTGACTTCATTTTTCCTTGGTGCCCTCCTTGTTATGAAGCCCTGCAAATTGTTTGCAATATGTATGGGTGAGCCTGTGTCAAGAAACCAGGAACTAGGGGAAAAATTTACTAAATTTACTTCAATAGAAAACACTGAAAACCAAGACTTACCCTTTTTCACCAGCCAATCCTTAAAACCCTTACAGTTCTTTTTAATGTGCCCTTCCTTCTTGCAGAAAAAACACTTAAATGTCCCAGGTTTCTTGCCCTTATTGACGCCCTTCTTAGGACCAAGTTGATATGGCTTAGTCCCGCTTGTGCCCTCACCAGAATTTGCAGCACTAGACGCTACAGCTTTGCCCTTACCCTTCCATTTCTGCTTGTTAACTAGATTCACAGACACAGTCCCATGGCTCTTAATTAGCTCTTCTTCCTGCACACAAATTGCTATAAGCCCATTCAAGTCCCATTTTTCCTTCTGTGAAAAGTATGCAGTCTTCAGTGGGCCAAAACTAGGAGGAAGACGGATCAGGGCCAAGTGAACAATGAAGGCATCAGGGAACACAATCTCCAGTTCACCAAGTCTAGTGGTTATGTGAATAATTTTCATTATATGCTCCCTAACACTCTCTGAGGTGTCAAACTTCATGCCTAAAAGCTGATCTAGTAAGGCTGAAATCTCTGCTTTCTCATTCTCCTTAAACTTCAGGCCAATAGCAGTCATAAATCCCAAGGCCGTATCAGGTTCAGCGACACCACCCCTCACCACAGGTGACATGGTTTGTTTCATAATTAGTTTGGCCATTCTATTGGTCCTATGCCACTCCCTGTGTTTCACAATTATCGCCTCAGTACTAGTCTCATTCAAAACAGGTTGAGGCTCCCTAAAACACACATCAAGTCCTTGGAGGCCAAGATAAAGCTCAATACGCTCTTTCCATGTTTTAAAATTTGAGCCATTAAGAGGCTCAATGTTGTGCAGAGAATAGCCAGAATTCATAGCTGAAAACAAAGAAAAGAAAAAAGAAAATTTCAGTTTTCTGGTCAAGACTTTAAAGGCTCTGTTTGAAAAACGACTTGAATGCAAAATTTATAGCCAATCCACAGAAAATTCAAACAAGCAAACGAGTGAAAAATTTCACACAGAAAACAGAAAAGATCCCCAAAATGCACATTCAATTGAAAGGCTTTACCTGTTGGCACAAAGACAATTCAACATACTATTTTTCTTAATTGTAAAGCTGAAAAATTAGAAGCTAAAATATCCCTGAACTTTCAACACATATTAGCAAGAAGAAAAGATCAGTTCACCAAATATAGTTTCTAAAATTTCATATTACACTGTTTTAATTTCAAGAACATAAAAGTCTAAACCTTCTGTTGAAGATACAATTATATTCTAAAAATCAAAGACACAAGTTGCAAGTCTATAACTGAATGGTTCTCAAAATAATCAAATGGCAGATTGATGCTACAACATATACCATAAAACTATTCTGAAAACTTAGAACTTGGCATTGTAAAGATTGAACCTTACGATCAGTTTGTTATCAAATTACAAATTAACAAGATATTGAACACTTAAGGGAGACAATCTTGTCAAAAGGTAATTCAATCATAACAACATACATACATAATTAAAAACACAAAACCCATCGCTCAATCACAAGACAATTTCAACAATACAATCAAGAATTCATGATCAAGCAAAACAAAACTTAAATTCCATCCGGTCACCATCTACACTAGCCTAGATGCACGCCGGGAATGCTTCTAAGGTTCTCATTCAACATCAGAATTATGCATATATGTAAAATTCCAAGTTTTGAAACGAAAGCTTACGGGGACGCTCCTGCGCTGCAAAGGAGGGTTAATTGAAACAAATACACATTCATAGAATCAAATCAAGGCATACCCGTAGCGAAACTTGAAGGAATTTTCAATCAGAAGCATCAAATTCTCAAAAATTGAAATTTTCTCTCACAAAACCTAAAACCCCAAAACTGAAACTGGAAGAGGAGATACAGTTCTTAGACAAACGGTGTTTTTGGGAGTACTGTACGTGCACTTGTGCACTTGGGCTATAAAATAGGCCAGAATATATTGGTTTGTGAGTAGACTTGAATACAGAATAAAAGGAGCAAGCCATAAAAGGTTTTAGGCCTGTTCCGTTTTTTTTTTTTTGAAACTTTTGCAACACAAAACCAAATATTGCAAAAAGCCTAATCCGGTTTATTATCATGCAACTAAGGCTCTGATACCAATTGTAAGCGGAAAAATAAACTACACATGAAGTTGCACAAATAATAAACACAAGATGAAGATCATATATATAGCATAGCATAGCAAGACAATAACAGAATCGGTTATGAACATGAATTATACCAGCAGTGGTGGAGAAGGCCATCGATCTTGCAACAAGGTCTTCTGTGATCCTCTCAACTTATAAGCTACTATCTATGGGGCTAGAACTGTATGCTTGCGTTTTTGGAGAGGTCACAGGGACCTTGTATTTATATTGTATAGAACAATGAATACATGCCCATAACAGGTTACTTAATATCATTATTACTGTATCTAACAAAATATATCCGATATATTCTTGCTTGGTTACCAAGCCATTTAGATTCCCAATCGTAAATATTAGATTCACAAATAAATACGAATATCATGGAATAGGTTTTCTCATATTATCTCAGATTACTTTCTCTTTAGGTAACAATAGTTATTACACTTGATATGCATTCATTAGATGTTCATATCAAGTCTTACAGTCACAGGTGTTGGCATAACCCTATCTTATCATAGAAACCTTGCGCACAGGCGGAGTTTCAAGCTTCCCGCGTGGCTTGAGTACTCATTTGCTTATTGCGGCGTTCTATCACTTGTGGTAATTAGTTAGTCTGGAAGTTAATACATCCGTAAAGTAACTATGAGTTTTGTGATTATATATGTTTACGTACCCGTATATAATATGTGCATTTTGGTTTGCAGGGAAGTCCACTTGATTGGGTGAGCACACATAGAACTCATCACCAATCTACGGATACGTGGAGAGATCCCCATAGCCCCATCAAGGGATTCTGGACTAGTCACATTGGTTGGGTATTAGATTACCGTTCTCGCTTTGGGAGTGTAAATCTCTCTCTCTCTCTCTCAAATATCTTGGACAATAGTGTTTTGACTGTTTTCATGGATAGTGACTAACAGGGAAAACTAGCATGTTCAGTTACCATAGTTCTCTATAATCCGGTGAGATAAGAAGTATCAAGTTTGATTTAACTGTTATCCGGTAATATAGATCCTAATATGACAAATAAGGGGTTTCTTGGTAGGCTATTGACAAGGGAAACAATATAATATTGCTTCAAAGTACTATGTTTTATTCAGTCTAAATCATGTGTACTCACTACTTTATTATCAAGTTTAATGTCCAGTAAATTATACAATGGCTTGTGGAAGTGATGCAAAATAAGCAATACTTTGATGAACATTTTTTTGCATTTGATATTTAACAGTATGATGGGAGACTAAAGAACGTTGGAGATATGAAAAGACAACCCTACTATAAGTTTCTTCATTATGTAAATCAACTTATAACAGTATATGTGTATATGCATTCTTGTACTCGAACTTAAGAACACAAACATACCTGGAGCTGCAGCCATGGTGGAAGATGACAAAGTTGGTCTTCCTGATTTGATGCACTTGGTTACTTCTCTTCTGAGCTATCCTTGATGAGAATTCTCTAATGGGCAGAGCAATGTAATCTCAGATGCAGGTAATGATAGCTAGAGCAGGGACCAAGTGGTTCCTTATATAGGCCAACGAGTCTAGGTACCTTCCCATAAAGGTTTCCTATACCGATTAGCAATAGGAACAACATTCCTGATTCACGTACACAACCTAATGCAGTGAGGTATGATCAATTATGTATGTTGTTCCCTCAATAAACTGAGAATCCTAATTGAAATATCAATGACGAGTCCAATTGCTTGTTCTGCCTCAAGAGTAGCAAGTTGCTTGTTCTTTAAGTTGACATTGATAAGTCCAAATAATCTTACAGTCTCCCACTTGGACTATCAATGTTTAACACAGCAAGAATGCCACTTAAACCAGATATAGCAACCATGAAGTGCGCGCTGGACTAGCCATGGATTTCAACTTGTTCCTGAACTCAGTCAATCTGCAATTGACTTTAACAGACAATGAGAAAACAGATACTTAACTAAGTACCAGCACCTCAACATCATGTTGAAGCAATCACAGACCACAGGAGTTAAATTTGTGTACATGAAATTGTGCTTAAACAAATGAAAACATATATATTAGCACACATAAGGTCCTTATGCAGGATTCAAAATAGAATCGTTCAAAATTTGCTTACTAATATAAACCTGCAAGTTCATGTCCTATATTATCACGCATTAAGCTGCAACCAATAGTCTAAATCTTGAAAATTTTCAAGTCAATAATATATGCTGAAGGAATGATAAAAGAACTCAAGGAAAATAATAAACTTCTAGAAATAATTTTATTGCATCAAACAATTCTCAGCTTAATCAAAACATGCTTATAAAATGAAAGTTTTCAGCTCCCACTAAACTACTGAATCAAGGCTCTCCAAAATTCCCATGTTTTTGACATGTACCTGAAAAGATGCTACTGCAATGGCCTTTGTGAGCGGGTCTGCAAGTTGAGCAAGAGTACCGATCTTAATTATTTCTATCTCATGGTTTCTCACATTTTCTCTAACTGCATAATACTTCACATCTATATTTCTTGAAGCTGTTGACCTTCTGTTGTTCTTAGCAAAGAACACTGCAGCTGCATTATCGCAGTAGATTTTCAAAGGTCTCTCAACTGAATCCACTACCTTGATTTCATTCAAGAAATTTCTAAGCCATAAGGCTTGTCCAGTGGCATCATGAATGGCTACATATTCAGCCTGCATAGTTGAAGTAGCTGTTAGAGATTGCTTTACACTTCTCCATGAGACTGCACCACCTGCCAACATATAAATGTATCCTGAAGTAGATTTTAGATCATCAATGCAACCCTTATAGTCAGAATCTGTGTAACCAATTACTTCCAGTTCCTGATCTTCAACCCTTCTATATACTAGCATATAATTTTTAGTCTTTTGCAAATATCTAAGCACCTTTTTACCTGCAACCCAATGTTCATTCCCTGGATTGGACTGATATCTTGACAACACACCAACTGAAAATGCAATATCAGGCCTAGTACACACTTGAGCGTACATGAGACTCCCAACCAACCTTGCATAGGGTCTCTTATCCATCTCTTTCTTTTCCAATGAATTCTTAGGACATTGTCCAGAATGCAGCTTGTCTCCTTTTGACATAGGTGACTCACCTTCCTTACAGGTTTCCATTGCAAACCTCTTAAGTACCCTGTCAATGTAGCTTCTTTGAGATAATCCCAATGTTTTCTTTTCTCTGTCCCTCTTAATCTCTATACCAAGTACAAAAGCTGCCTCTCCCATATCCTTCATATCAAAATTTTTCAACAGAAAATTCTTGGTTTCTCTCAGCAAGTTTAAG